>NW_028270170.1:14536455-14690440 GCF_037043375.1 Chiloscyllium plagiosum | reverse complement strand
GCTTTGGTGGCTTTCAGATCTAAAGGAGGAGGAATTTCATAAATTGCCAAAACTATCATGTAGCCTTAAACAGTAAAAACCAGAAATTTCTGGAGAAACACAGCAGGTCTGGCAGCACCTGCGGAGAGGTCCAATTCTGAAGAAGGGTCACTGGTCCAAAAATATTAAATTTGCTTTCTCTCCACAGATGTTGCCAAACCTGCTGAGTTTTTCCAGCAATTTCTGGGTTCTTTTTGTGATTTCTAACATCTGCTGTTCTTTGTTGAGTTTGGTTAACCTCAAGCATTAAGCTCCTTAGACAGCACCTTCCAAACCCACGATTGCTTCCATCTAGAAGGACAAGGGCAGCATATACATGAGAACACCACCCCTGCAAGTTCCCCTCCAAGTCATTTACCATCCTGATTTGGAAATGTATTGCTGTCCCTTCGTGGTCACTGGGTCCAAAATCTTGGAACTCGGTTCCGAGCAGCACAGAGAGTGTCGCTATGATAATTGGAAATCAGCAGTTCAAAAAGGAAGCTCACCCTGCCCTTCTCAAGGGCAGCTGGGAATAGACAATGACAGTTCAGCCAGCCAGCGATGCAAACATCAATGAACAATCTTTTAGAAGTCTCTGGGAGAAGTCTCAGCGTCCGTTGAGGAACACAAATATGTTGTTGCATAGAATATGTGGCAAGTGTTGGATGGGTGCAGTTCTAGTAACACTCAAGGAAATCAAGAATATCCGGGTCAAAGCAACCTCTTTGACCACAATCCAATCCATCACCTTAAAGATTCACTCTGTCTTCCACCAGCGCGCGGTGGCAGCAGTGTGTACCAACTACACGATGTACTGCAGCATCTCACCAAGGCTCTTTCTCATGTACCTTCCAAACATATGGAAGGATAAAGGCAGCAGATACATGGGAATACCACCAGCTGACAAATTCCCCTCTAAGTCACTCACCATCCTGACTTGGAAAATATGTTGCTGTTTCCTCACTGTCATTCAATCAAAATCCTGGAGCCTCCTTCTTAGCAGCACTGTGGGTGGTCCTACATCAGGTGGACTTTAACAGTTCAAGAAGACAACTCACCATCACCGATTAGGGATCAGCAATAAACATCAGTCTAGCCAGTAACTCTTACATCTCAAGAATGGGTGCTCCGGTTTCCTCCCACAGTCCAAAGATGTGCAGGTCAGGTGAATTGGCCATGCTAAATTGTCCGTAGTGTTAGGTAAGGGGTAAATGTAGGGGTATGGGTGGGTTGCGCTTCGGCGGGTCGGTGTGGACATGTTGGGCCGAAGGGCCTGTTTCTACACTGTAATGTAATCTAATCTAATGCGTAAAATAGATAAATACATATTGACCACATGGCTTGCCAAAGCCTTGTCAGGTTTGAAGATGCTAATACTTAATGTTGTTTCGTTTTCACTTTGCATTTGTTCAAGGCTGAGATAGACAGGGTTTTGATCTTTAGGGGATCTAAGGGGAAAAGGCAGGAAAATGGTGTTGAGGATTATTGGATAAAATATTGAATGGTCAAACGGCCTTGCTAGGCCAAATGGCCTACTCCTCCTCCTACATCTTATGATTTTACACTTCGATATAACTCAAGGAGGTCAAATAATACCCATTCCCCACCTTGCTCTTTCTTGGGGATTCTTTCATATTTTGTGTGGTTTGCATATTCCATCCTCTTTGCTGTCAACTTCACTCAGTGGTCAAAGTTAAAAATCACACAACACCAGGTTATAGTCCAATAGGTTTATTTGGAAGACTAGCTTTCAAAGCGTTGCTCCTTCATCTGATCCTGATGAAGAAGCAGTACTTTGAAAGTTAGCACTTAAATAAACCTGTTGGACTATAACCTGGTGTTGTGTGATTTTTAACTTTGTACACTCCAGACCACCACCGGCATCTCCACATCATCAGTCAGTGGTAGCAATTTTATCTCTTCCAGCTTCTGGGTTCAAGTCTCACTTAAACACAAAATCTGCAGTCGAGATATCCTTTAATTAATTTATTACTCATGGACAAGATGAAATCCGTGACCCAGCAGTGTAAAAGTCCAATTATTTTAAATATGGTGAGACCCTGGAGAATAATGAGGCAACACGAGGGCATTGGTCTAAGACTTCGCCATTTACCCTGTTGGGGGGAGCCCAAGGATTTTAACCTGGGGCAATTGACTCTGGCTTTAAGGCATGGGAGAATAAGGGAATCTCTTGTCTGGGAGACTTTTTTCGAGGGGGAGGTCCTGATGTCATTTAGTCAGTTAAATCAGAAATATGGATTGTCTAATAGGGACCTTTTCTGATACTTCTAGATAAGGGACTATATACAGAGGAAGACCACACTCCTGGTCCAATGTTACAAATCAGACATGGAGAGAAGAACACTCCAGTGTATGGGTGCTCTTTCGCTCAGTACTTTATATCATTTACAGAAAGGTCACACCCTGGGGGACATGGAAGGACCCGATAGGACATGGAATCAAGAGTTAGGATATTTCATAGGAGGTATGGGAAGACATCTGGGGGAATGTAAGGAAAATCTCAGTATGTAACACAGCGCAGGCCATGCAATTGAAGATCTTACACAGGGCTCATATGGTGCCAGAGAGGCTAGCTAAGGAGTGTCACCAGGGTGTCCCAAATGTAACATTAGTATAGGCACTCTTACACACTGCTACTGGTCCTGTTGTAAGATCCAGAGGTACTGAAGTGCAATAGTATGGGAGCTAAAGGTTATCCTGGCGATAGAAATTAATGTGGATCCGGTATTTCTTCTTTTGGGATTGCCAAATTTTCCCTCTCTGGGGAAACATGGGAAGAGATTGTGTAACATTCTTACCCATTGTGCAAGGAAGAACATTCTGGTGAATTGGACATCAGAAAAACGACAAATTCTTATGGGGTGGTGTAGGCTGGTGATGGGGCATCTCCCCCAAGACTACCTCACAAATACGGTGCATCACAAAATGGAACAGTTTTACACGACATGGTGGCCCTTTTTAAATTATATTGTTGCAGACTTACCAGCAATATTAATTAGGGCCGTGGTATAGCCATGGGAATCAGAATGGGTGCCTTTGGGGCCCCGGGAGGAGAAGACTGGGAGAAAAAGAATTCGGGTACCATAGGTGGTGCTCCCAGGGATGGGAGCCTCAGTGGAGGTGTGATGACTGAGATAGAGTAAAGTAGTGAGATATTATTTAATTTAAATTATTTGAATTTAGTTTAAGTTAGTATTTATTTAATATGTTTGTAGTTTAGTTTAAGTTAATTAGATATGTTTGTTCTGGTAGAATAGTAGTCGTTTATTAACAATCGAACTGTGTTACGGCTTTTCTTGTATTGCCTTTTTTTCTGGCACTTTATCAAGTAAGGACTATCTCATCCACTCAGTGACTTGTGTGAATCTTGTCAGAAGGTTAGGAAAGGAAATATGAAGCATAGAGAGTCTTTTTCTTTGTATATAAATGTTTTGTAAAAGATATTTTAGTGCAGTTTTCTGTCACTGATTAAGGTTGGCACACAAGGAGACTACTCAGTTCATCATGTCGATACCAGCCCTCTATCAAGCAATCCATTCAGTCCCATTTTCCCCATTTTAACTCCTTCATTCTGCAAACTTATTTCCCTCAAATGACCAACCAATTTCTTTTTGAAATCATCAAGGTAGCCTTTTGCAATGAATCTCTGTTTGCCTGTTCAGATTGATGGAGAGAGTCTAACATCACTTTTCCAGGTAAAATATATGGGGTCCTTGTCAATATTGATCCCTGAAGTCACATTAGCAACACAGGCCCCTTTCATTCTTCAGCATCTTCAACAATACTGGGACCAAAAGTCATATTCATCAAGAGGCTTCAGACAAACCTTCAAATCAACACTTCATCAAAAACCAGGATGACAACAACAAGGGAGTCAAAGATTTCAGAAGAGAAAAGAAAGGATGGAAATTGGAGATGGAAATCTGTTTGGCCTTTCTCCAGACTTTTGGGAGAGTTAATCGTCTCAAAAGGTTACTGTATAATTTAACAGCTTCACTTATTTTTCAGGGGCTTTATTTTGTGGTTATTTGCCCCTGTCATTGTTTCTTTGAGGTTTAATTTTTATCAGTCTATACTGGTGAGGTCTAGAGGGTTTGACAGGATCAAGTAAGTGTAGAATAGAATCATCCAGCCCTTTCCTCGGAGATGGTGATGTCCAAATCTGGCTCAACAGACTCTCTATGCTTCACGTTTCCTTTCCGAACCTTCTGACAAGATTCACACAAGTCACTGAGTGGATGAGATAGTTCTTACTTGATAAAGTGCCACACACAGACTAATGAGAAAAGTTAGAATCTATGGAGTAAAAGGGATAATAGTAACATGGATATAAAACTGGCTGACAGTTAATGGGGAACAGTTGTGCCTTTGGACAGAAGGAAGGTTTTTGGTGGTGTTTGCCAGGAGCTGGTGTTCGGTGCATTCTCTTCCCCAGAGAGCAATGGAGGCATGGCCATTGATTATTTTTAAGACTAAGTTAGATCGATTCTTGATTGTCAAGGGAGCCAATGGTATCCAGATAGTCAGAATGATAGGACTGAGGCCATAATCAGATCTTATCTGATCTGGAGCAGGGCTTGAGGGGCCAAATGCTTTATATTTTCATTTGGATGTTTGCATGTTCATCAATTATCAAAGACATCAGACGCCATAACAACGAACAATCATAGTTAGCAGTTCTTCAACATTGCAAAGAATTAATCGAGGGAGTTAATAATGAAATACATAAACAGGGTTTACAAAGGAAATTCAGTTATGTTACAGTAAATCAGTATTAACTTTTTGCGATTTATAAATGTACATGTAAATTGATGTAAATTTATTGCATACAGTTGGAATTTAGCTCACTAAATATTGTAAGAGAGCCAGTCTATTGATTTCATTAAAGGCTTTTTTATTCATTTATGGGATGTGGGGCTAGAATTTACTGCTCATCCCTAATTGAGATGGAGAAGGTGGTGGTGAGCTGTTACTTTGAACTACTGTAAACCATGTGGTGCAGGTCCACCTATACTCTGTCTATTTACAGTGAGCAATATTTCCAGAACTTGGTAAGCCTAGTTTTATGTGCGAACTGGTTGCATTGCCCTTCTCTTGGAGCACAATGTTAGATTCGACATTAAGTCAGATGGTAAGCCTTTCTCAGTTGAGGCATTAACTATTCTTACTACAGCTTCAGCTGCTAAAATAATTCACCTCCTGCCAAGCTGAACAATATCCAGATACACCGTGCTGCAAACTTAAACATCACCTCCCTCGATCTCAGGAAAACTTGTACATTTAATTATTTCTGCTTTTTTTTGGTAGTTGTTTACTCACCTGAAAGGTGTGTGTGGGGAGGGAGGGTGCATGATTAGGGTTGAGGAGGGATGTGTTGGGAGCTGCTGGAAGATGATCCAGGTTTTTCCTTGCGCCAAGTGCAGGGTGGTCAATTGTCACCTGGGTCAATGCAGCAGAGAATCCTCTGACACTGCCAAATCATTGTCAGCTTGTGGAAGCTCAGGGTCAGTTTTGTGATGCTGCTTACCATTTTAGATTTGGGTGTGAATGCAGCTGAGACTGAACGCTGGACGTGATGGAAGAAACTAATCATGTGGTGTTCCAATCCAAATCCTGGTGGATAACAGCATTTCAACACTCCTGGTTGGGTTGGATTTCTGTGAGACATTAGATTCTGTTTGATTTTACTAATTTCTTAATGAATGTGGTTCAAGGAGCGAGTGTCTAGGAGGGGGAGCGAAGGAGAATATCCTTTCTTCTTGACATAATTAATCATGACTCACACGATTAATTGTGTTTATACAAGAATGGTTACAATGGTGTTGTGTATGATCTGTAACTCTCTCTGTAGGACAAGCAATTTCTGATTTTACAGAAAACTTTATTTAAATACTAGACATAAAATTCCCACATCTTCGGCAATGCTCCTCACAGAACGAGGACAAGAGTTAAACAAGTACCCGAGACTTGAAAACCGAAGGCTGGAAATTCAAGGGTTAAAGCCACAGTTGAGCACAAAATTTGACATATACGTGGGAGACCTTCTCAACTCCAATGCAAAAAAATGTCTAGCCTGTCCACCCCCTTTCCTCATAAGACAACCTGCTCATTTCATGTATCAATCTATGAACCTCCTCTGAACCACTCCAATGCATTTATGTCCTGAAGTGGCTTGGCAAGGCTCTCAGCTCAAGGGTAATTGGGAATAGGCAATAAACATAGGTCTGACCAACGATGCTCACATCCTGTGAATAAATACGTTGGAAAACCTTTACAAGCACGCTGTACAGTGCAGAGTGGAGGAGGGTGGTGGACATTGTTAGAGGGGAAACCCTTGCTCATGCACTGATTCATTTCAGGTACAATATTGTATTATTAGGAAGCACATTAACAAGTAGAAATTTCATTCCCTCTATGACTGTTTTCATAAAGAAGTCCCTGTCAACATCTGCGGTTTAGTGCTGATGATCACTGTAGTTTGCGGCTAAGACACGGAGATCAGAAAGAATCTGAAGAGGAGGGTCAACAACTGAGTCATGATTAATTACAGGTTCCGTGTAGAGAAGGAAGGATATTCTCCTTCGCTCCCCCTCCTAGACACTCTCGCTCCTTGAACCACACTCATGAAGAAATTAGTAAAATCAAACAGGATCTAATGTCTCACAGAAATCCAACCCAACCAGGAGTGTTGAAATGCTGTTATCCACCAGGATTTGGATTGGAACACCACATGATTAGTTTCTTCCATTACGTCCAGCGTTCAGTCTCAGCTGCATTCACACCCAAATCTAAAATGGTAAGCAGCATCACAAAACTGACCCTGAGCTTCCACAAGCTGACAATGATTTGGCAGTGTCAGAGGATTCTCTGCTGCCATTGACCCAGGTGACAAATGACCGCCATGCACTTGGTGCAAGGAAAAACCTGGGAAGTTGCCCGGCAGCTCCCAACACCTCCCTCCTCAACCCTCATCACGCACCCTCCGTCTCCACCCACACTGTTCAGGTGAGTAAACAACTACAAAACAAAAAGCAAAAACAATTACTGGGAATCATCAAATAATGCCAATGGGTGGTTTCTAAAAATGTTCAAACTATGAGCAAAATTGAATTCCAAGACTTCACATGCCTGCTCAGGTGGATGTGCAAGATCCTGTAACAATGTTTTTGAAGAAGGAAAGCTGTGTTATCTCCAGAGTCCTGACCAATATATATCCCTCAGGCAATGTTAAATGACACAGATTATCTGATCATCACCGCATTGCTGTTTGTGAGAGTTTATCGTGTGTAAATTGACCACCACGTTTCTTACATTACAACAGTGACTACACTAAAGTGCTTAAAAGTGTTTAACGGTTGTGAAAGGTGCTATATAAATGCTTTACCTCTTGCCGTCTCAAAGCTCCAAAGTTTTATCTTTGAGATGGATGAGGAGACTGCGAGCAAGCTTTCTAACTAAAGAACCTTATTTGCTCAGCTAGACTTTCAAAAATGACAGTGTCACTATACTGCTGCCCTGATTGCAATGCTGAAAATGTGTTGCTGGAAAAGCGCAGCAGGTCAGGCAGCATCCAAGGAGCAGGAGAATCAACGTTTCAGGCACTCTGCCCTGATTGCAATGTTAGGATTATAGAATTAACTCTACTATTAGAAAAAAATGACAAGATATTTCATGTATATGCTGATATTAGAGTATCTGTCATACTTAAGGAAAACAAGGCTAGTTTAAAACCTACATTTCTATCTCTGTGTTAATCTTCTGCCTTCTTGTGAAGGCAGTTACCAACACCATTGCTCCATTTCTTGTCCAAAATGACCTTTGCATGTTTGAGTCTGAGTGAATATCAAGTGAAATTATTCAGTTAGAGAAGCATCACAGCCCAAGTCTAGCTTTCTTCTCAATAGACATGCACTGAATGCTTTTTCCAGCAATAAAATACTGTCTGATTCTGTTTTCCTCAGCCCTGGACCATTGATCTCAAGTGAAGCACCCCAACCATTCGCAATCATGTTTCACCCTTTTTTTTAACTTCTGCAAGATTAATTTTCCAGTCTTGACAAAAGAGATAATGTTAGTTCTGTACCTTGAGCATTGTTTTCGTCAGATGTCTTTTCGGAAGTTTGAATCAGCTGCACATCATCTTGTCTTATGGGCCGGGAGAGTGTTGTCACTTCAGGCTGCTGCATTGACTGAGTGGTTGGTGAGGTCTCATCCCCATACCACCACCATGACCTTGCTGGATGGTAGAGAGCAGAGAGCAGCAAGAAAGCCAGGAGACTGAAGAAGGAAGGAGGCATAGCAGGGGTGAGGCTCCCTCTGGAGTGGGTTTGAAACTGGAATGCAACCGCTTTTGAAAGAGACTTGTTTGGGATTGCTCAGATGACTCCGTGTCAACTTATTCTTCACAACATGCTCCTTATACTAGCTGGGAATCTGCTCTGAAGTCGGCAACAAACTCAAATTCGCCTCTTGAACATCTTGTTATCGTCCCCAAGTCCTGATAACATGTCAAGGATGACTGTCTGGCTCACTCCCAACAGCATCACAGACATTTGCTCTGTTTCAGAAGGCTGATGATAGCATACAGTCAGACAGAATGTAAGGCTACAACTTCACCATCTCCGATTAGTTTACTTAACTAATCGTTATGTATATAATCCACTTAATAAATTAACACACATTGGAAGGTGAATGTTGACATTTGCAATAATAAATTGCAGGTTACGTTCACACTGCTCACTGTAAGTTGATTCCTATCATTTTCTAAAAGGAAGTTCAGTTATTCTTCCTACTTCCCTGCCTTCCTGTTCATTTTCTAAAGTACTAAACAAAATCCAAGTAGAAATTGAATTCTTTCCAAACTGGTTCTTCAAGGTTTATTTCAGAAGTTACATAGTATGGTCAAAAGCATCACTCTATGGATTCCAGTCACTACTCTGCGAGCAATCCTATTCCCCAGTCACATTAAATGTCTAATACCAGTTTACAGTTCGCTCAGAGAGTATGTATTGCACTTTACATTCCCTGTTGTAGGCTGGGGATATATATGGAAAAAAGATGGCTTTGCATCATCCAGTTCCTTAGAATCCCTACAGTGTGGAAACAGGCCCTTCAGCCCAACAAGCCCACACCAACCCTCCAAAGAGTATCCCACCCAAACCCAATCCCCATTATTCTACATTTACCCCTGATTAATGCACCTGACCTTCATATCCCTGAACACTATGGGCAATTTAATTTGGCCATTTCACCTAACTTGCACATCTTTGGACTGTGGGAGGAAACCAAAGTACCTAGAGGGAACCCACACAGATACAGGGAGAATGTGCAAACTCCACACAGACAATCGCCAAAGGCTGGAATCAAACCTGGGTCCCTGGCGCTGTGAGGCAGCAGTGCTAACCACTGAGTCACTATGCCGCTCTCTCCATCAGGATGATGAAGAGCTTATGCTTGAAACGTCAACTCGCCCTCAGATGCTGCCTGACTGGCTGTGCTTTTCCAGCGCCACACTTTTTGACACTGATCTCCAGCATCTGCAGTCCTCACGTTCTCCTAGAGGAATCTCATCCACCCTGACTGCCAGCCACTGGTGTGTATTGGAAGGCTTGGCAGACTGATGCTCAGCCTGTTTGTCCAGGCTATGAACACACCTTCCTTAGCTTGGTGCTGGGATGAACCTCAAAATTGAATGAACCGGAATGAACCTGGGAATTCTGGCTCAGAAGAATGGCCACTATCCATTGTGCCCCATGACCACATCATCAAAGATCGTTATAGGATTGAATTCCCTTCATGGTTTAATATTGAGCCACATGTAATGACCCCAGGTTCTCTCGGAAAGGTTTCACCAGTCTGACTAGGCTAGGTCTGATGAAAGCATTCCACTGGCACCACTAAATTGAGTCAACTGCGGCTCAGTTGGTAGCCATCTTACTTCAGAGACATGTAGTTCCAGGTTCAAGTCCCACTCCTGAATCTGAGTGCAAAAATCAAGGCTCTCACTCAATGAGAGTGCTACTTTGTCAATGGTACTGACCTTTGAACAGCATGTTAAAGCAAGGCTTCACTTGCCTGCTCAGGTGGTTGTGAAAGATCCTGTGACAATATCTTGAAGAAGGAAAGCTGTTTTATCTCCAGAGTCCTGACTAATATCTATTCCGCAATCAACACTAAGTGACACAAATTATCTGATCATCACCGCATTGCTGTTTGTGGGCGCGCATTGTGTGTAAATTGACCTCCACATTTCTTACATTACAACAGTGACTACACTAAAGTGCTTTCAGGTGTTTAACAGCCAGGAAAGATGCTATATAAATGCAAATGTTTCTTCCAACCCATCTTTCTCATTTAGGTGCTAAGTGACCTATTGTGCAATTAATGCATTTTAGTTTAATTTTAATTTTACTATTACCATTTGAATTTAACTCATATCATTCTAGGTGCATATTGTATAGAACCTCAAGTCACAGACGCATTCAGCAGATTTCGATACAAATTTGATTTTGAAGACAGAATGGTCTAGCCATAAGGATGGAATGCAAATATGGATCAAAATGAAAGCAACAAACGGTAACAATTGAGAATTTCGAGGTGCAAGCTCCAGTGAGGGGTGGAGTTGTTTGTGTCCAGTTCACAGTACTGTAGTTGCGGAATGATCTGATGGAAGAGTGGTGACTGCCCTGATTGCTGACACCTTGTGGTATGCCAACTAGACAAAAGTGAGGACTGCAGATGCTGGAAATCAGAGTCTAGATTAGAGTGGTGCTGGAAAAGCACAGCAGGTCAGGCAGCATCCGAGGAGCAGAAAAATCAACGTTTCGGGCAAAAGCCCTTCATCAGGAATGCTGCCTGACCTGCTGTGCTTTTCCAGCACCCACTCTAATCTAGACTCTGATCTCCAGCATCTGCAGCCCTCACTTTTGCCTAATATTTGCACCATGCAAGTTCAGAGATAGCAATGATCATCTTGAACAAGACAGAAACTAACCATTACCCCCTGATATTTGATGCCATTAATATTGCTGAATCCCCCGCTATCAACATCCTGGGGATTATCATTGACCAGAAACTGAACTGGACTAATCCTTCCTGATGAAGGGCTTGTGCCCGAAACATCAATTCTCCTGCTGCCTGACCTGCTGTGCTTTTCCAGCACCACTCTAACCTAGACCTTGTGGTATGTGCCCTCTCTGCTAATTTGTGAACACATTACAATCAATCCTCTTGACTATACTGTGCCTAGGAGCTGTCAGTGATAGATGATAGACCACTGGTCAATCTAAACAGAATCACTGGTGAATAACGTTCCCTCTAAATATCTTTACTGCTCCACAGACCTCCTGAATCCTTGTGCAACAGCAGTTTCCAAAAGCAGAAACCAACGCATGCTGATTGGGAGCATCTAAACAAAGGCGTTTGTCTTCATGAACAAGATGATTTACTTCTTGCAACAAGTACTGCTTGCTTCCCTTCTCAGGCGTCAGGATCCTCGGGAGGTGTACAGAATACGCCTGCTCCATGCAATAGCTCATGTCACGTTTCTACTGTGGGAGATATCATCAGATTGGGTGGAGCTGATCCAACTTCAACATTAACTCTTTCACAGCCATTCACTTACACAACAGGCAGCAGCTCTTCCAACTTCTTGAAGGGGTTGGCCGGGGGAAGACTCTATTCCAGGAATAACTGGAGAATTACCGCATTGTGATATAATTTTGAATTGTAAAATGAAGCATTATTTAATAAAAGAAGTAAAAACTTTCTGTTACACAAACATGCCTGGGTATTAAACATACTTGTTTAATGATTTGGAGATGCCGGTGTTGGACTGGAGTGTACAAAGTTAAAAATCACACAACACCACGTTATAGTCCAACAGGTTTAATTGGAAGTACACTAGCTTTCGGAGTGCTGCTTCTTCATCAGGTGATAGTGACTATCACCTGATGAAGGAGTGACGCTCCGAAAGCTAGTGTGCTTCCAATTAAACCTGTTGGACTATAACGTGGTGTTGTGTGATTTTTAACTATATACTTGTTTAACACAGTGTTGATCTACGTTGCTTTAATCAAAGAGTCAGCTATTATAGAATGAGGCCATTCAGCCCATGTGTCTGACCTTTGGCAGAACTATCCAATTTGTCCCATATCCCTGCTCTTTCCCCATTGCCCCGTAAAGATTTTTGCCTTCAAATACTTTACAGTTCTATTTTGAAAATTAATATTGATCTACTCCCCTTCAGGCAGTGAATTTCAGATTACAACAACTTATTCAATGAGGAAATGTTTTCACATGTTGACTTTGAGTCTTTATCAATCAGCTTCAATCTGTGTCCTCTGGCTACCAATGGATCAGCCTGTGGAAATAATTCCTCTTCATTTATGGGAAAGGACACTGTTATGCATTCCCCAGTATGCTGCATATCTTATATTTTGCATTTATCTCAGAACAATGCCAAGATGATATTCATTCTGAACTAACCTTATTTTTATTATAATACTTTAAAATTTCATAAAACTTACAGGATTTTCTATATGCATGGTCACAGGCCAGAACTTCCTTTCTTGAGTGGAACTTTGTCAGTTTTCTTAGCTGTCTAGCTGCATTAACAAGCTTAAGCAATTAGGTAGAGTATACAAAGACTAGCTACAAGCCTAACCTGATCAAACACAGATTAGTCAAACTATTGAACTCCACAATAAATGATATGTCACACCTTTTGCATATCTTCTTGATCCTTTCTACTCTAAGGACAACAAATCCAAATGTGTCAGTTTTTTCAGACAGCTGAAGTTCCTCAAAGCTGGTAGTGGAGGCCAACTAAGACAAAATATAGAAGGAAAAGGAAAATCTAAATTGACAAAGAATTAAGTATGCAAATAAGAAATGATTGACTAATTTTAGTAAAGCATCAACAGCTTGAATTCAAACAATAATTTATCGGAAATTGCCCTGTGAATTTTAATATGAGAAAAAAAATACAATCTTGAGTTTGACAATTCTTTGATCTACCTCAACAAATCTTTATTACACACCTAATTGTAGAGCGGTACTCCAACTCCCTACCCACCTATCCCAGCCCTAATTCTCTTCCATCAAATTGATTCCAAGGTCAAACATTTGATTGGATAAATTCTCACTTAACCACCAGAGCATCTCACAGTGAACCACCACACCATCTTAATTCCCATAGCAACTCATTCCAACT
This sequence comes from Chiloscyllium plagiosum, assembly GCF_037043375.1. Lineage (NCBI taxonomy): Eukaryota > Metazoa > Chordata > Chondrichthyes > Orectolobiformes > Hemiscylliidae > Chiloscyllium > Chiloscyllium plagiosum. The sequence continues at coordinate 14,677,185 of NW_028270170.1, read as the reverse complement.
GCTAACAAGGTAGCTTGCTGGTTAGCACTGCTGCCTCACAGCGCCATGGACTTGAGTTCAATTCTCAGGTGTCTGTCTGTGTTGGGTTTGCGCATTCTCCCAGTGTCTGTGTGGGTTTCTTCCAGGCTCTGGTTTCCTCCCACAGTCCAACGGTGTGCACCTTAGGTGGATTGGTCATGGTAAATCATCCATAATGTGGAGCCATGGTGGATTAGCCATTGTAAATGGAGGGTTCTGGAGATAGGGCAGGGGGCTTAGTTTTCGTGGGATGCGCTTCAGAGGGTCAATGCAGACTCAATGGGCTGAATAGCCTCTTTCTGCATTGTATGGATTCTATTATAACTCTGGTCTCCTGATGAGATCCCTCACAGATGTGGACAGCATGATCATTTCATTTGTTTACTCTCAGGATGGAGGTGATTCTGAAAGGCCACATTAATTGCTTGTCTCAAGGTGTCCTGAAGGGACGCTGTAGGCTTTTTTCTTGAACCACTGCGTTTCTTATAATGGTAGTGTTTCCATTATGGTTTTAAGCAGAATGTTTCAGGAAATTGAAACTGTGGAGGAACAATGCAATTAAGAGTGACCTGGAGGGGAATTTGGGAATGACAATGTTTCCTGTGATATTGGTCTTCATATTGATATAAAACACAAGGCAGGAAAGTAATCTTGAAAGATTTTGATCCCACCAGCTAATAATCTCATTCATTGCGATGATGTCTATAATTATATGGACCTTCAAGGTAAGCATTTAGATTAGTAATCCAAAGCAGGAAACCAAAATATCCTACTGTCAGAGATGTGACTAATTGGTTCCCCTAACACACAAACACATGCACACACACTCTCTCTCTCTCTTTCTCTCCCTCACACACACGCACACACAAACACGCACACACTCTCTCTCTCTTTCTCTCCCTCACACACACATACACACACACATGCACTCACAAACACACACACGCACGCACACACATACGCACACACACACACTCTCTCTCTCTTTCTCTCCCTCACACACATACACACACACATGCATTCACAAACACACACACACGCACACACATACGCACACACACACACTCTCTCTCTCTTTCTCTCCCTCACACACACATACACGCACTCACAAACACACAAACACACTCTCTCTCTCTCACACACACACATACACACACACACGCACTCACAAACACACACACATACGCACACACACACTCTCTCTCTTTCTCTCCCTCACACACACATACACACACACACGCACTCACAAACACACACACACACTCTCTCTCTTTCTCTCCCTCACACACACACACGCTCTCTCTCTTTCTCTCCCTCACACACACACACACAAGCACACACTCTCTCTCTCTTTCTCTCCCTCACACACAAACACACACTCACACAAGCACACACACTCTCTCTCTCTTTCTCTCCCTCACACACACAAACACACGCACACGCTCTCTCTCTCTTTCTCTCCCTCACACACACACGCACACTCTCTCTATCTTTCTCTCCCTCACACACACACACATACGCGCACACACAAACACACACACACACAAACACACACACACAAAAACACACACACACAAACACACACACACATATATGGGCTGAATTTATATTTGCAGACATATTCTATTTTGTTCAAAAAGCACACAATCTGTAGGCAGTCAGTCCATGTGACATTTTATAAATTCCTACATAGGAAATAGAACCAGTCTGACTCAAGATTGGGATACAGACAGACTCTAACCTCACAGCTTTAATGCATTGTCTGAGCTGAGATGTCACCTTTTTTTTAATATAAGACCTTAAGCTATCTCGAGAATGTGACTTACATCTGGGATTTACATGTTAATGAATCGAAACCTGCAACCCATTCTAAGAGATTAAGAATTAACAGCAATCTAGGTTTGTTCAATGCATCGCATCACTTGTATGACACTTTGATCTTTTACTATAAATTCTATGTCCTATGATCCTGCCCACTAGCTACCTGACTAAGGAGCAGCGCACCGAAAGCTTGTATTTCCAGATAAACTTGTTGGACTATAACCTATGTTGTGTGATTTTAAACTTTGTCCACCCCGGTCTGACACTGGCACTTCCACATTAAGATAGCTAAGGTAGTTATAGAGGAGTTAACTCACTACTTTACTCAATATGGATCACCAATTGCGATCCAGTCAGATCAAGATTTCACACTGTACGGTAGCCTTGCACATCATTTCTATCCAAACAGTCATCCAGTGTACACTTGAATGTCTCTGAGAAACTGGCAAGTTCCTGACGAAGGGTTTTTGCCTGAAACATCGATTTTCCTGCTCCTCAGATGCTGCCTGGCCTGCTGTGCTTTTCTAGCACTACTCTAATCTTGACTCTAATTTCCAGCATCTACTGTATCTACTTTTGCCTAAGTTCCTTCAGAACCAGAGGTAAAGAAACATTGGCCTTTGGCAAACCAGACAGTCTTTTCCAATACCAAGTGATGCCATTTGAGCTAAAGATGCTCCAGCAATTTTTTAGAGATTGAGGAATGAAATGATCCGAATTGTATAGCTTACCTTACAATTGTATGTTAACGGTGACATTTGGAAGGGCCATTTGAAACAAGACTAGCCTTGGGAAATTAGAACAGATTGATTTGGGGATAAACATTTCCAGAAGGGAACTTGTAAAGATGCCAGTCATCTACCTCAGGTACATGACAGGAGAAGGGCAGGTGCTGCCAAGAACAGCACTAGTCCAAACATTAGTGAAAGTTTCTAACTCCTCAAGCTTATTTTTATATTCATTTGTGGGATGTGGGTGTCTCTGGCTGGGTCAGCATTTATTGCCTGTCCCTAGTTGCCCTTGAGAAAGTGGTGAACCACTGCAATCCATGTGATAGATCATTATGCTGTGAGGGAGGGGAGTACCGGATTTGGACCCACTAAAGGAACAGTGATATATTTCCAAGTTAAGATGTTAAGTGGCTTTGTAGGGAACTTGCAGGTATCCCCATCTAGCTGCTGCCCTTGACTTTCTAGATAGAAGCGGCCATGGGTTTGGAAGGGAAAATAGGATATAATGAGACTTTTGGAGATGAATGGTTTTTATTTTGACTAATTTTACTCATTCATTAGATAAGGGTACCACTGGCTAGGCCAGTGTGTATCACCCATCCATAATTGCCCAGAGGGCAGTTGAAAGTCAAATACATTGCTGTGGGTCTGGAGTCACATGTAAGATCAACAGTTCCCTTCTCTAAAGGATGTTACTGAGCCAAATGAGCTTTCCCCCAACATTGACTGTGGATTCATGGATATCATTAGACTTGAATTCCAGATTTTTATTGAAGTCAAGTTCCACCATGTGCCATGGCAGGATATGGACCCAGGTCTCCAGAACATTACCTGGGTTGCTCAATTGGAGTCCAGTATTAATACCATGAGACCTCACCTCCACTTAATTATAGCTGCTTTCCTGATGCATAATTTCCAAAAGAAAGCTTGGTCAGGGAAGTGCCAGGCATCCTTTAAGAAGTTGGAAGTCATTTCGTTCAATGAATTTTAGGTCACATCCAATTTCTCTAAGCCCTACAAAGTAGCAATGGATGCTATTGGTTTGGGGGTGGGTACAGTTCTATCATAAGAAGATGGGTTGGACACAACAAACCTAGAAGGATATTTTCTAATAAGCTAAATCAGCATCAACAGAGAAACTCTCGCATGGAAAAATAAATCCTGGGATTGCTACTGGCACTTAAATATTTTGAAGTATATGTCCATAACGGCTACAGAGAGATAATGATATATACACAGGTAGTTCTGCAATAACGTGATTGGCTATAACGTGAATGATGAATTGTTCATGTTTGGATAACACAAACTTTCTACTGAATGAGTAGAGTGATTTTCTACTAGCAATTATCTACAATGTGATTTTCTATAGCGGCTTCCTATAGTGTGATTTTCTATAGCGCTTTCTATAGCGTGATTTTCTATAGCGCGAGGTCACAGAGGAACGTGTTGTAGCAGAACGACCTGTACTGATTATAATTTCTTAGGCTTTGTGAAAATATCAAAAGTTAAGGTACCAAATTCTATCAATGGAATTGCTATTACAGCCTTCTCTCTTAAAAATGTTCACGCTGCAGAGGGAAATGTTTGTTAAGAATGTAACTTAAATTATTTAAGAAATACAAAGATTCACAGAATAAATTAGATAAAGACCTGAAATAAGAATATGTGCAAATTTGTCTTAATATTTTTATAGTTTTGTTTTGTCTGCATTTTACAATACATTTAAAAATTATATTTTATATTTTCAAGCGATGTTATGAAGATGCTTGTTTTGAAGGATTGTGGAAAATAGATTTATTTCAACTTTCGTGGCAATAGCTAGACTGGCTTCTTTAAAAGAGGACATTGTAGCATCACAGTGGACATTAGAACCTTTTCTTTAAACAAGACTTCCGAAAAATCAACTTTTGTGAAAAATGCTTGCTTTGCAGGAGACCCTGTTACTCTACACAGGACTGTTCCAATACATTCCTGCAGGTATCTCATTATAGCATCTGTAAACTTGTGTTAACGTAAAGGTGTTCTTAATTCACTGTGTCTTAATTCACAGCAAGTTGCATTTATTGACCCTGTGCTCGCTGACTTGCTGGATGTCATTATCAATCGTCTGGAAAGTAATGGTGTGCCTTCAGATGATGTCACTGAGGGCAGTGCGTACATAAGAAGAAGGAGACAACAATGGTTAGACCCCTGGAGAACATCAGAGTTGTAGCAGATGCAAAAAGAGAAGCCAGTTCTGCTGGTTCTTTTGCTACCATTAGGTAGATAAAACGATTACCAGATGTAAGCAATCCCACCAATCACAATGAGAAGTGCCAGGTGAGGATGGTGTGGCCAGGCATGTCAAAGGCTGCCAACAGAAAATGGAAGACAAGGCAAGACAAACCTGAATCAAGAGAAACTAACAGGGAACTCCATGAAATGTGAGGACAGATTGGGTGCCGATATCACATCCAAGGAATTTTTGATTTGATTTATTATTGTCACATGTACCAAGAGATAGTGAAAAGTATTGTTTTGTGTGCTATCCAGGAAAATCACACCTAACACAAGTACATCAGGACAATAAAACAGAATGTAGAATATACTGTTACAGCTACAGAGATGGTGCAGAGAAAAATCAACTCTAATACATGAGGGGTCCATTCAGAAGTCTGATAACAGCAGGGAAGAAGCTGTTCTCAAATCTAATGGTAGATGTTTCCAAACTGTTGTATCTTCTGCCTGAGGGAAGAGGTGGAAGAGTGTAAAACTGGGGTGGGAAGGGTCTTTGTTTGTGTTGGCTGCTTTCCCGAGGCAGCGGGAAGTGTAAGTGGAGAAAATGGATGGAAAAAGTGAGGACTGCAGATGCTGGAGATCAGAGCTGAAAAATGTGTTGCTGGAAAAGCGCAGCAGGTCAGGCAGCATCAAAGGAACAGGAGAATCAACGTTTAGGGCATAAGCCCTTCTTCAGGATTCCTGAAGAAGGGCTTATGCCCGAAACGTCGATTCTCCTGCTCCTTGGATGCTGCCTGACCTGCTGCGCTTTTCCAGCAACACATTTTTCAGCTCAATGGATGGAAGGCTGGTTTTTGTGATGGACTGGGCTGTGTTCCCACAACTCTCTGTAATTTCTTGCAGTCCCTGACAGAGCAGTTGCCATACCAAGCTGTGGTGCATCAGGGTAGGATGCTTTCTGTGGTGTATCTACATAAATTGGTACGAGCCATCGTGGACGGGCCGAATTTCCTTAGCCTTCTGAGGAAGTAGAGACGTTGGTGAACTTTTTTGACCATAGCATTAACATGGATGGATCAGGACAGAATACTGGTGATTTTTACTCCTCGGAGCTTGAACCTCTCAACCACCTCCAGCTCAGCACCATTGGTACAGCCAGGGGCGTGGCCTCCACTCTGCTTCTTAAAGTCAATGACCAGCTCCTTTGTTTTGCTGACAGCATTGGAGAGAATGTTGTCTTTACACCGTGCCACTAAACTGTCTGTACTCTGTCTCTTCAGTGGGTTGAGATTTAACCCACTGTGGTAGAATCATCAGCAAATTTGTAAATGGAGTTTCAACTGAATTTGGCTGCATAGTTATGAGTGTGTAAGGAATATACTAATTGGCTAAATACGCAGCCTCGTGGAGTACTGGTGTTAAGGATTATGGTGGAGGAGGTGTTGTCACCTATCCTTACTGATTACAGTCTATGGGTTAGGAAGCTGAGGATCCAGTTACAGAGCGGGGAGCAGAGTCTTGGAGCTTGGAGATGAGTTTGGTTGGAATGATGGTGTTGAAAGCAGAGCTAATGTAAATAAATAGAAGTCGAGAGTATGGTGCTGGAAGAGCACAGCAGGTCAGGCAGCACCCCACCTTTGCTTCTAATCTCCAGCATCTTCAGTCCTCACTTTCTCCAAGGCAATAAATAGATTCTAACGTAGGTGACCTTGTTATCCAGATGTCGCAGGACTGAACGGAGGGTCAGAGTGATGGCGTTCTGCCATATGACTTGGAGAGGAAAGGGAGGTTGGAACTGCGATGATGGTTCGGAAAACTTGAGTTTTGTTATGAGGAACAGGGTGACAATGTGCTAGTGAAGGACAAAGTGACCGCACTTGAAGAAAAGAGAATTGTTTACAATGTCAACTGACATGGGGGCCAGGAAGGGAGGTTGGATGGTCAACAATTTAATGGAATTAGAATCAAGGGAGCAGGAAGTGAATCTCATGGATAAGATGAGCTAATGAGGCCTTGAGGGAAGTTCAGAGACAACCTCAAGAAAGTTGCAAGTTCAGGGCTAGACCAAGGGGAGCAGTAACCTGGCCAGGTGGATTAATGTGAGCGAGTTGAAGCTGATGGATTGTCTCAATCTTTGTGACAAAAATGTCCATGTTCCTGGGACTGAGATGAAACAGGATGGAGGTACAGTGGCTTAAGAAAATGGAAATATTAATTCAGTTTTCAGTAGTAGAAAGAAAGAAAAACTGGCATTTATATAGGAGCAGCAACAACAAACACCAGACCTCTCCAAGCGTTTGAAGGCCAATGAAGCATAGAAGATAGGAGCAGGAGTAGGCCATTCAATCCCTTAAACCTGATTCAATATGATCAGTCCTCACTTTCTCCTCAATATGATCATGGCTGAATACCCTTATTCCAATCTCTTTCCATATCATTTTCGCCCTTTAACCACAAGAGCTATACCTACCTTGTTCTTGCATGTTATTATCCCAGACCAGAATGCCAAATTTATATTAAGATCTGGCTAGGAACAAGTAACTTTTAAAAGTAGACAAGATGTGAGATCGACATGTCTTAAGAAGAGAATAAAGACACAAGATTCCGTGTCTTTGAATAAATAACAGTAAACTTTACTACATAGTGTGAGAACCTTGAGATAATCTCCAAGATATGCACAACTTCTATTCTCATACCCAGAATTAACATGTGGCAAAAATGGCTAACAGACTGTGACTGAATATCCCAATCACCCAAATCAAATAGCAAAATTGATTAAGACAGATCCCACTGATTTTGTAGCAATTCCTCTGAGACATTAATGACACAGTTGGTCATTCAAACTCACTAAACTTGACAAGTCCTCACTTTTGCCAATCTGACTTTGAAACTTCTTTTCAAGAGCTGCTCAGTCATGGACTACCTCAACAACTGCTCTTAATTTGCTTGATTATCCTTGTTTCCTTGCTCTACACTCCCTTAGACATTTTTGAAAGTGCAGCCCAGTACTCACTCACTGATATAACTCCATTGAGAAGTATCTTCACCAGGCTAGAACTGCCCTTTTGTATTTGGTCTAAGTTTTCATCTTGCTCAATTGCATCAAGTGACTAAAGCTTGCGTACTTTTCAACTCTGTCTCTCAGCTGGACTGAGGTATTAGTGGTATACCGCTCCTTCTGAGCCCCAACCATTCCCAGGACCTTTCCAACACCATAATTCCAACACTAAGCTACCTACTAATCTTACGCCTGAGTCCTAACCCTGGACATCCAACTTTTCACAGAAGGTATGTAATTAGTTTGCCTCCTCAACAGTATCATTAAAAGCAGCACCAACTACAGTACATTATGTCAACATCTCTGTCATATGCTCTCTGGCTTCTTCACCGTACGTAATCTTTGAACCACTCTTCAGTGACTCCTGAACAGTTCTGAGTGACTTAGTGTAAACCTTGCAATAAACTTAACCCCTATTACTAGGCAGAATTAAATGGAGCTACCCAGCAACTCCTGCAACATTGTGCACTCTGAATGTTAAAATGCACAGACTGCTGGCTTCCCCTAGTACAATTAGTTACAACATGAAACGGATCTCATCACAAGTACTCTCAAAGTGTAGCCCCTGTTGTGATGCTGGAAATTGGGTAGATTTGCACACTGCAAACTCCCAAAACCAGGATAATGAGCAGATAATCTGCTTTTGTGATGTTGATTGAAAGATCGATACTGGGAAAGACACTGGGAATAATTCCCCTGAACTTTCTCAAGAAAATGGCTGAGTATCTCATACATCTACCAGAGAAGAGAGATGAAGGCTTGGCTTAACACCTCATCCAAAAAATAATGCAGCATACCCTCTGTGAGGCTTAAAGTTACTGAAGTCCTAGAGGACCATAATGAGAGAGGCAGAGAGAGACAACTGGTGGTGCCTTAAATCTGCGGGTCACCACACCTAAGGTAAAGGGAGAGGTTGAGAATGGGGGCCTTTATAGAAATCTCAGCCAATGTAAGGATTGAACCCTGGCATAATTCTGCATTGCAAACCATTTGTCCACCCAACTGACCCTTATACTTTCTTGGTACTGGAATCTTCAGCTTTGAATTTTGTACTTGAGTGAGCCTTGAACCATAACCTTCCCACATAGAAGTAGCAATGCTACCAACTGAGTTACGCTGTGCTGAGGGCCAGAGGGTGGGGACAGTTACTGTCAAATAGTTGGCTCATGGTTTCATCTCACTAAGGTCCATTCTCCTGTACAATGGAGACATTTTTGTTAATTCAGGATGCCTCAGCAACAGGTTTAGAAGAAAACGATTTATTAAATGAGCATAAAAAAGAAGAGCAACAGACTGTTAATGTCAGTTCTCAATGCAGCGATCAACAGTAAGAAACCAAAGGAGAATGTATGGCTAGATAAAGAAGACTAGGTACAGCAAACGAGCTGATTTGGAACTGGTGTGGGTAGAAGACAAGGCATTGAGGGTGGATTAGTGGGGGGTTGGTGGTTGTTGGGGATGGGGGTTGTGGAGAGAATTAAGAGATTGCAGTCATGTCACAAATAACCATCAAGTGTTCTGTTTTTGACAATAACTCAAGAAAATTCAAAACTCTTGCTCAACTCAAGAGCTTTGTGTATTTAAAATACAAAGAGTGAACAAGGAAGTGAGAAAGAGAAAGATTTATGCAAGCTTTCACTGACCTGGAGGAGATGATGACTCGTCCTCTGGTGCTGCAGTTGTGAAGGGTGAAACAGAGCTGAGAGATTCAATCTTCACTTTTTCTTTATCTTCTTCACGTTCCAAATCATAATCAACTGGTCTAGGGCTAACATCAAGTTTGAAGAATGCAGTACTTTGAGTGACTTGACTCACTTTGTCCATGGTTGTTGCAGTTTTGGCAGATTGAGCAATTGCAGCTTGAGTTGATGCAATTTCTGCAGGTTGCATTGTGGTACTTTCTGCGGCGCGAGTTGTTGCAATTTTTGCAGCTTGATCTGTTGCATCTTTTGCAGGTTGAGTTGATGCAATTTCTGCAGGTTGCATTGTTGTACTTTCTGTGGCTCGAGTCGTTGCAATTTTTGCAGCTTGATCTGTTGCATCTTTTGCAGGTTGAGTTGATGCAATTTCTGCAGGTTGCATTGTTGTACTTTCTGCGGCTCGAGTCGTTGCAATTTTTGCAGCTTGATCTGTTGCATCTTTTACAGGTTGAGTTGATGCAATTTCTGCAGGTTGCATTGCTGCAATTTTTGTGACTTGACCTGTTGCATCTTTTACAGGTGGAGATGATGCAATTTCAGCGGGTTGAATGCCTGCCGTTTCTACAGGCTGCGTTGTTGCAGTTTGTGTAGGTTTAGTTGTTACAATTTCTGTATGTTGAATGGCTGCAAGTTCTACAGGTTGGGCTGTTGTAATCTGTGCAGGTTCAGTTGTTGAAATTTCTACCTTCTTTCCAAATTCTAAAATATTCCACCACTGGGCGCTTCCAGGAGACAGCAAGGCACATAACACAAAAAGATTCAAGGCTTTTGAGAATTCCAAAGCCATTTCTATGTTTCCTGTGATGGTTCAGACAGAGGCAAGAAAGATCCTAACCACTGATTCACTCACCTCTTCAGAAGCATGTTCCCGTGTACAGAATGGAAAAAAATACCAGGGGAACCTTGTTGTGAATGAGACTTCTGGCTTGACACAATTTTGATTCAAATCAAGCCACCAGTTTTTGCTACATAGATTAACCTTTGAAACTTTGAAACCTGAGTATTTAGACCCACCCTTTCAGTATCAGATACTTACTCATGAACAGATTACTGGTATTGACTTGCACCAATGACTGACAGCCTGAACTTGAGTCTCAATTGGTTATGCCAAAGAAGACAAACCATGATTGTAGTTTGGTCTTTCTGGTTGGACACGCACGCCAGTCACTGCCAAGCAGTTCAAAGAGATTGTTTATTAATCACTTCGAACTACATAAAAACAAATTTTTTAAAAATCAGTGTGATCGCTGCTTTTGGAAAGTTTCCCATTCATGTACAAAACTTTCTAATGGATTTGCTCTTTGTGATGTCATGTAAGTCACTCTTGAATGATACCAAGTAGGAACAGATATACCGAAAGAGACCAATACACTTTGTCTGTATCTGAGAGGTAGATGTTTCACTTTTTAAAATTTTGTTTAGTAAGCAGTACAATAAACCCTCACCGTTCACCATTTGTGAATTAGCAAATTAGTTTGTACTGCATCATCTATTGTGAAGCCAATGTCTGCTTTTTCATAGTGTCTAGTAGCCAAGAGTGTCACGCAGGTGAAAAGGGACTTGATAATTCACACATAAAGTTGGAACTGACTCCTGATTAAGGTTGACACTGTCCTGTTTGCTTTAGGGAATATCTCCAGGACACCCGCACCAATAAACCACACCGCCCTGTGGCCCAACATTTCAACTCTCCCTCCCACTCTGCCGAGGACATGGAGGTCCTGGGCCTCCTTCACCGCCACTCCCTCACCACTAGATGCCTGCAGGAAGAACGCCTCATCTTCCGCCTCGGAACACTTCAACCCCAGGGCATCAATGTGGACTTCAACAGTTTCCTCATTTCCCCTTCCTCCACCTCACCCCAATTCCAAACTTCCAGCTCAGCACTGTCCCCATGACTTGTCCTACCTGCCTATCTTCTTTTCCACCTATCCACTCCACCCTCCCCCCCGACCTATCACTTCATCCCCTCCCCCATTCACCTATTGTACTCTATGCTACTTTCTCCCCACCCCCACCCTCCTCTCACTTATCTCTCACCCTTCAGGCTCTCTGCCTGTATTCCTGATGAAGGGCTTTTGTCCGAAACGTCGATTTTACTGCTCCTCGGATGCTGCCTGAACTGCTGTGCTCTCCTAGCACCACTAATCCAGAAACTGTCCTGTTCTTGCTCACCGCTAACACATCCAATGGTCTTTGGCTGAGGAAATATGAATAAGTGATGTGTAGTAACATAGAGCCTGAAGGTGTTTCAGTTGTTTTAAATCTTAAGCTGTTATACACCTGTATGTCTGATGGATCATTTAATGGGATACACCGTAATCCTCCAACTTACAGGAAACAAATTGATGGAGGACGCGCAGGAATGAAGTCAGAAAAGGAATTGGACAAGTTGCAACTTGAGCAAAAAGGAAGGATTGACAGGAACAAAATTTTTGAATGGTTAGGAATCATTGTTTAAATCAAGCAATTCAAAGACAACAGTGAAGGTGACAAATGAAAAAAGCTTTCATGATGATTCATAGCTCTCAAGAACAAGAGTGGCCAGAATGCTGAAAGATTCAGCATAAGGACATTCAGAATTTCCGATCATTGATAACTGTTAGGAAATAAATATACAGATGACCCTTCAGTCTTATGAAACCATCAATATTATGTAAGTTCAAAATACAGTGACAGCTACTTGGGGTGAAATAAATGTTTAGGACTTGGGTGGCACTGTGATTTAGGATGCTCCCAATAGTTTTTGTGTTTGGATGTTAAGAAATGCCACTGATTTTTTTCTGGTTATAAGCTCTGCGATAAGGTGAGCTCAAAGGATATTGTCGAGATAGGCGTAATAAATATATAGATAAGCCCTGAGGTGTGTTGCAGTGTAAAGGTGACCTCAGAAGCTCATCTATGTATTCATTAAACATGACCTGTAAAATATGATTGAGATGAGACGCTGTTGAAACCTTGAAACTAGTACAGCTCTGTGCATGCTGATCTGGAGCCTTAACATCATGTACGAGATTTTTTAATGAACATTGTTTAAGAGTAACTCAGAAGGCTAACCTGAGCTCATATGAACATAGAACATCAAACAGTACAGCCGAAGGGCCGAAGGGCCTGTTTCCACACTGTAATGTAATCTAATCTAGCACAGTACAGGCCCTTCGGCCCTGGATGTTGTGTCAATCTTTTATCCTACTCTAAGATCAAACTAAGAACAGAAAACTCCTGAATAAAACAGCTAATAACTCAATTTGTAAAGAGCATATATCTAGAGCACAAAGTTTTGTTACAAAAACAACACTTAATTTCTAATAAATGACAAAATAAACCTAATCAAAAATGACAACAATAAATGGCAACGTTATAATAACAGCTGATATTCATAGTGGTCAAGTCAGATCCCAGTCTTGATGGATTTCCGAGGCGGAAGATAAGGTGTTCTTCCTCTAGGTGCCGGGTAGAGGAGGAGGCCAAGGACCTGCATGTCCTCGGCAGAGTGGGAGGGGGAGTTGAAATGTTCGGTCACGGGGCGGTGGGGTTGATTGGTGTGGGATTTTGAAAGGAGTCTAGTTAATGAACAATGGCAATCATGTAAGGAAATAATTCACAGACATTTGCCAGTGAGCAAGAAGAATTCTAGGAAGGGCATAAACCAACCATTGTAAACCAAAGATGTTACAGATAATTTCAAATTAAAAGAAAAATAACATACAAATTGGCAAAGATTCTTGGTAAACCAAAAGATTGGTTAGGTTTTAATAGTGAACAAAAATGACCAAAAAGTAATAAAGAGGAAGAAAATAGCAAATAATATAAAAACAGATAGTAAGAGTTTCTTTAAATGTATAAAAAGGAAGAGAGAGGCCAAAATGAATTAGGGCACTTAGAGAATGAGACTAAAGAAATAATAGTTCATAGAATCCATAGAATCCCTCCAGTGTGTAAACAGGCCCTTCGGCCCAACAAGTCCACACCAACTTGTGTAACCCCATCCAGACCTATTCCCCTATCTTATTACTGTACATTTACCCCTGAATAATGCACCTAATCTACACATCCCTGAACACAATGATAATTTAGCATGGCCAATTCACCTAACCTGTGCATCTATGGACTGTGGGGGCAAACTAAAGCACCCGGAGGAAACCAGGAAATGGCAGAGAAGTTGAATGAATAGTTTGTTTCTGTCTTCATGGTACAGTATATTAAGGACATGCTAAAAATGCAAATTAACAGGCAACATATGGGGAGGAGGCAAATACAAAAACTGTTGCTGGGGGTGGCAAGGTGGCTCAGGGGTTAGCACCACTACATCATGGCACTAGGGACCTGGGTTCGATTCCAGCCTTGGGAACTTTCTATGTGGAGTTTGCACATTCTCCCCAAGTCTGTGTGGGGTTCCTCCAGGTGCTCCAGTTTCCTCTCACAGTCCAATGATGTGCAGGTTAGAGGGATTGACCATGCTAAGTTGCCTCTATTGTCCAGGAATGTGCAGGCTAGGGGGATTAGTCATGGGAAAATGCAGGGTTACAGGGATAGGGTAGAGGAGTGAGTCTGGGTGGGATGTTCTTTGGAGGATCAGTGTGGACTCAATGGGCTGAATGGTCTGCTTCCACAGTATTGGGATACTATGATTCAAAACATATTCAGGAAACAAATAGAGCTAAAGCTTAATAAGTTCCCTGCTTCTGATGGGTTGCATCCTAGAATTCTAAAGGAATTAGCTACAGAGATTATGGATTCACTGATAAAAATCTCTCAAGAATCCTTAGATTACAGAAAAGTCCCAGATGATTGAAGAACCTTCAATGTGACACCCTTATTCAAAGTGGGAGGGAGACAGAAAACAGATAACTGTTAGTTTATGTAACATCTGCTATTGGGAATATGTTAGAGTCTATTGTAATGGGCAGAGCAGTTGGAAGTGCCTAATCTAATCAAGTTTGACTTCACGACAGAAAATCATGCCTTGACACACGTGATGCACTTATTAGAATTCTTTGAAGAGATAACAAGCATAATAGATAAAGGGAACTGATAAATGTAATATATTTGGATTTCCAGAAGGTGTTTAATTAGTTACCAGACGTAATACTATTTAATAGGATTAGAGTGACATGGTTTGGAGATAATACATTAGCATGGCCAAAGGATTGGTTAACTAATGGAGAAAGAGAGTTAAGATTGAGGGGACACTTTCAGGATGGCAACTTTTAACCAGCCGCATGCCACAGGTATCAGTGCTGGGGATCACAATTATTTATAATATCTTAATGATTTGGTTGAGGGAAGTGAATGTGCTATCATCATTGAGGTGATACTAAAATAAGTGGAAGGCAAGCTGTGAGGATTACACAAAGTGTCTACAAAAGTTAATTGCATGGCCAAAAACTTAACAGATGGAATATAATGTGCGAAAGTATCAAGTTATGCCTTTTGGCAAGAAGAGTAGAGGAGCTGAATATTATTTAAATGGTGAAAGACAAAGAGATTTGAAGGTCCTCATGCATGAATCACAAAACGTCAGCATCCAAGATTAGCAGCTAATAGGCATGGCATATGGAATACTGACCTTTATTTCTTTAAAGTAAAGCATGACTTCAGAAATTATGACAAATTAATTATTAAACTCCCTCGTAAACAGAGATGAAAGCCCACATGCCACGAGTTCAAATTCCAAACTCTATAAAACAAATGATATAAATTCTTTAAAAAAATAAGAACAACATACATCACATTTAACCATTTTAAAATGGATTTGCGAAACAAAAATGGACTTGCAGGAAATCCAGTTAGCATCTGTTGAGGGAAAACTAAGCATTCCTTCAGGTAATTTATCTTTTCATAGTTGCTGATTTGACTTGCTCTGTGTTCTTAGTATTCACTATTTCTGTTTCAGATTTCCGGCACTTGCAGTTTTTTTTCTTTCCATTCCAATTGTTCCCCATTGTGTAGCTCAACCTGATATCCTTCAGTTGACTATTCCACTGGGAATTGTACACACATAGCATTAGGTGCAGCATATGACAGATAAAAATGTAATTTAGCAATTTAACAAGTGATTCAAGAGGCCACGGGTTTATTGATGAACAGAAAAAGCTGAATTCCATTTTTCTTACTTTTCATTTTTAATAATCTAGGATTAGGTTCCAAATTATTTTTCAACACTTAAAATGTCACATTGCTAAATAATATTGAAAAAATACTGCAAAGCCGCAGTGACCGTAAATAAGATTTTATTTTTCCATAACCATCCCTATTTAACAATCTTGTTTGCCAAGTTTGTTTGATATTACAGCATTTCTAAACACTTCAAAAATAAATACTGAGGGATAGAGAGAAGAAAGAATTGAACATGCTGTTCCCAAAGTCCACAAAACATTACAAGGATACAGTGCGAAATAAAAGCCAAAGCTGTTGAAAGAGATAAATTCAACTCCTCAGGCTAAGAGTTTATACTTGTAGATACTTCTTTATCAACTTGGTCAGAAATATTATTTCACTCCTTGGGAATGGTGGAACATGAACTAAGGCCTCCTGACTCAGGGGGTGGGGCACTACTACTGTTCCCCAACTCCTGACTAGTAAATCTAATCCAGTCAAGTGGTTCAGAGATGTTATTATATATCCCTGGAGTAGGTGGGATTCAAAGGTAGGAGGACTATCAGTACATCATAGAGCCTTTGGTTTCCACTTATATTGTTCCTCAAAGATAAACAACACAGTCATTTCATGAGGGGCAAATGAATACCTTGGAGAAATATAGGAACAGGAAAGTGCCCTTTTTCAGCTCGTTCCTCCATTCAGTCAGATCATGACTGATCAGTGACCTAATTCAATGACCCACCTTTTCCCCAGATCCCTTAACAGCTTTGTTATTAGATTAGATTCCCTAGAGTATGGAAGCTGGTCCTTCGGTCCAACAAGTCTTGGTTGATGACTATTCTATCAATCTCAGATTCAAAATTAACAATGGATCAAGCATTAACTGACATCTGCAGAAGTGAATTCCAAATCTCTGCCACCCTTTGCTTGAGCAGCTGGAAGAAGGAATTGATGAAGAGCATGGAATTAAGGTACATGAGGGCCAAGAGCCTACATCCGATTCTAGGAATGCCTGATTTGTGAAGGAAGACATTGGCCCGAAGCAGCGATGGGAATAGAAACAGTGCTACTGGAAAATCTATGCTGGGGTACTCAAAACCTTGAAATGAGAGCTTTATTCAGCCAACACCTCACAACCAACCTGGTGGCCCAGAGACACAGCGTCCACAGTGCCTCATCTGCCATCAAGGACTCCATAATCAAAGTGACACTTGGTTATTTGACCGGGAAACACCAACAAAACCTTAGACTGACTTGCTTCAATAAGAACAACCAAGAGATCCAGGACCTGATGAGGTTGATAAGACTTTGGTGACCATGTAGATATTGGTTATTGTAAGAAATACCTTTCTGGGTTGGCGGTAATGACCTGTGGTCAAGGTAAATGACATCCTCACATGGTCTGGCCTACATGTGACTACAGAGCCATAGCAATGTGGTTGGCTCTTAATTGGTCTTTGAAATGGTACTGGCAAGCCAAGGTTCAAGGGCAATTAGGAATGGGCAATGGAAGACCCTGTCACATCTCATGAGCAAATATCAAAGAAAAAGCCGCAAGCACAACGCATGTTTGAACAGCAAATGAGTATGGCCTTCAGTGTACCAGTTGCCTGAGGAAGGCTGAGTTTAAACACCAGGACCTCAAACCTGACAAAAATCTCATGGTCTAAACAGCAGTAGTGTTACCTGCAAGCCTTTAGCTCAGTGATGTGGACTTCTACAGTGGGCACTGGGGGATGTGCCTCTAGCAAGATGTTGCCAGTCCATTTTCAGGAAAGGTGCACCCGTCAGTGTCTCCCACTTAGACCAACACCCCCAAGCTCAAGCAGCTCTACCGACTGGGCCACATTGCCCACATGCCTATCATGGGACCCACGAAAGAAATGCTCAACTCAGACCTTCAACGCTACAAACAAGCCCCAGAAAATGCCTCTGAAACACCCTCGAACCTTCCTTAGCAAAATACAACGTTCCCATCGAGACTTGGGAAACTCTTGCTCAGCACTGCCGGAGGTGAAGGGAAAGCAGCTGAAGGAAGATCTGTCCACCTCGAAGCTTCTCATCGACGGCAAGCTTCATCAGAGAGGGCACCCTCCCATTCCCCCGACCACCGCCAGCCCCTCCTGTGACAGAGATTGTAGATCATGTGGTGGACTCTTCG
This sequence comes from Chiloscyllium plagiosum, assembly GCF_037043375.1. Lineage (NCBI taxonomy): Eukaryota > Metazoa > Chordata > Chondrichthyes > Orectolobiformes > Hemiscylliidae > Chiloscyllium > Chiloscyllium plagiosum. The sequence goes on along the minus strand of NW_028270170.1, from coordinate 14,659,377 downwards.
GTCACCTGAGAACTCTTGTTTTAATGTGGAACCAAGTCACCATCGACTAAGAAGGGCTGTCAAAGAGAAAGACCAGCAGCTACCAATATAATGTAGTGCCTGGACGTATCTGCAATGACTAAATTATATAAATGGGACATGATAGGAATACTTCAGTGTATTACACTCAAGGCCCAGCCTGGACTGGAGTCAAGGCCAACTGCAGACTGGAGTCAAGGCTCAGCATGGTCAGGTGTCAAGGCCCAGTGTGGCCTGGAGTCAAGGCCCAATGTGGTCTGGAGTCAAGGCCCAGCAAGGTCTGGAGTCAAGGCCCAGCGTGGTCCGGTGTCAATGCCCAGTGTGGCCTGGAGTCAAGGCCCAGCATGGTCTGGAGTCAAGGCCCAGCGCAGACTGGAGACAAGGCCCAGTGTGGACTGGAGTCAAGGCCCAGTGCGGACTGGAGTCAACGCCCAGCACGGTCTGGTGTCAAGGCCCAATGTAGTCTGGAGTCAAGGCCCACTGCAGACTGGAGTCAAGCCCAGCGTTGTCTGGTGTCAAGGCCCAGTGCGGACTGGAGTCAAGGCCCAGTGTGGTCTAGAGTCAAGGCCCAGTGTGCTCTGGTGTCAAGGCCCAGCAAGGTCTGGAGTCAACGCCCAGAGTGGTCTGGTGTCAAGGCCCAGTGTGGCCTGGTGTCAAGGCCCAGCGTGGTCTGGAGTCAAGGCCCAGCGCAGACTGGAGTCAAGGCCCAGTGCGGACTGGAGTCAAGGCCCAGTGCGGACTGGAGTCAAGGACCAGCACAGTCTGGAGTCAAGGCCCAATGTGGTCTGGAGTCAAGGCCCACTGCAGACTGGAGTCAAGCCCAGCGTTGTCTGGTGTCAAGGCCCAGTGCAGACTGGAGTCAAGGCCCAGTGTGGACTGGAGTCAAGACCCAGCGTGATCTGGAGTCAAGGCCCAGTGTGGCCTGGAGTCAAGACCCAGTGTGGTCTGGAGTCAAGGCCCAGCATGGTATGGAGTCAAGGCCCAGTGTGGTCTGGAGTCAAGGCCCAGCGTGGTCTGGTATCAAGGCCCAGTGTGGCCTTGAGTCAAGGCCCAGCGTGGTCTGGAGTCAAGGCCCAGCACAGACTGGAGTCAAGGCCCAGTGCGGACTGGAGTCAAGATCCAGTGCGGACTGGAGTCAAGGCCCAGCACGGTCTGGAGTCAAGGCCCAATGTGGTCTGGAGTCAAGACCCACTGCAGACTGGAGTCAAGGGCCAGTGTGGTTTAGAGTCAAGGCCCAGCATGGTCTGGTGTCAAGGCCCAGTGCGGACTGGAGTCAAGGCCCATTGTGGTCTGGAGTCAAAGCCCAGTGTGATCTGGAGTCAAGGCCCAGCGTGATCTGGAGTCAAGGCACAGTGTGGCCTGGAGTCAAGACCCAGCGTGGTCCAGAGTCAAGGCCCAGTGAGGACTGGAGTCAAGGCCCATTGTGGTCTGGAGTCAAAGCCCAGTGCGGACTGGAGTCAAGGCCCAGTGTGATCTGGAGTCAAGGCCCAGCGTGGTCTGGAGTCAAGGCCCCGTGCGGACTGGAGTCAAGGCCCAGCGTGGTCTTGAGTCAAGGCCCAGCGTGGTCTGGAGTCAAGGGCCAGCGTGGTCTGGAGTCAAGGCCCATTGTGGTCTGGAGTCAAAGCCCAGTGCGGACTGGAGTCAAGGCCCAGTGTGATCTGGAGTCAAGGCCCAGCGTGGTCTGGAGTCAAGGCCCCGTGCGGACTTGAGTCAAGGCCCAGCGTGGTCTTGAGTCAAAGCCCAGCGTGGTCTGGATTCAAGGCCCAGTGTTGCCTGGAGTCAAGGCCCAATGTGGTCTGGTGTCAAGGCCCAGCGTGGTCTGGTGTCAAGACCCAGTGTGGCCTGGTGTCAAGGCCCAGCGCAGTCTGGAATCAAGGCCCAGCGTGGTCAGGAGTCAAGGCCCAATGTGTTCTGGAGTCAAGGCCCACTGCAGACTGGAGTCAAGGCCCAGTGTGGTTTAGAGTCATGGCCCAGTGTAGCCTTGTGTCAAGGCCCAGCGCAGTCTAGAATCAAGGCCCAGCGTGGTCTGGTGTCAAGGCGCAGTGTGGCCTGGAGTCTAGGCCCAATGTGGTCTGGAGTCAAGACCCAGCAAAGTCTGGACTCAAGGCCCTGCAAGGTCTGGAGTCGAGGCACTGTGCGGACTGGAGTCAAGGCCCAGTGTGGTCTGGAGTCAAGGCGCAGTGGAGTCTGGAGTCAAGGCCCAGTGTGGTCTGGAGTCAAGGCCCAGCGCAGACTGGAGTCAAGGCCCTGCGTGGTCTAGAGTCAAGGCCCAGTGAGGACTGGTGTCAAGGCCCAGTGCGGTCTAGGGTCAAGGCCCAGCGTGGTCTGGAGTCAAGGCCCAGTGTGGTCTGGAGTCAAGGCCCAATGTGGTCTGGTGTCAAGGCCCAGTGTGGCCTTCTGTCAATGCCCAGCGCAGTCTGGAATCAAGGCCCAGCGTGCTCTGGTGTCAGGGCCCAGTGTGGTCTGGAGTCAAGACCCAGTGTGGTCTGGAGTCAAGGCCCAGCATGGTATGGAGTCAAGGCCCAGTGTGGTCTGGAGTCAAGGCCCAGCGTGGTCTGGTATCAAGGCCCAGTGTGGCCTTGAGTCAAGGCCCAGCGTGGTCTGGAGTCAAGGCCCAGCACAGACTGGAGTCAAGGCCCAGTGCGGACTGGAGTCAAGATCCAGTGCGGACTGGAGTCAAGGCCCAGCACGGTCTGGAGTCAAGGCCCAATGTGGTCTGGAGTCAAGACCCACTGCAGACTGGAGTCAAGGGCCAGTGTGGTTTAGAGTCAAGGCCCAGCATGGTCTGGTGTCAAGGCCCAGTGCGGACTGGAGTCAAGGCCCATTGTGGTCTGGAGTCAAAGCCCAGTGTGATCTGGCGTCAAGGCCCAGCGTGATCTGGAGTCAAGGCACAGTGTGGCCTGGAGTCAAGACCCAGCGTGGTCCAGAGTCAAGGCCCAGTGAGGACTGGAGTCAAGGCCCATTGTGGTCTGGAGTCAAAGCCCAGTGCGGACTGGAGTCAAGGCCCAGTGTGATCTGGAGTCAAGGCCCAGCGTGGTCTGGAGTCAAGGCCCCGTGCGGACTGGAGTCAAGGCCCAGCGTGGTCTTGATTCAAGGCCCAGCGTGGTCTGGAGTCAAGGGCCAGCGTGGTCTGGAGTCAAGGCCCATTGTGGTCTGGAGTCAAAGCCCAGTGCGGACTGGAGTCAAGGCCCAGTGTGATCTGGAGTCAAGGCCCAGCGTGGTCTGGAGTCAAGGCCCCGTGCGGACTTGAGTCAAGGCCCAGCGTGGTCTTGAGTCAAAGCCCAGCGTGGTCTGGATTCAAGGCCCAGTGTTGCCTGGAGTCAAGGCCCAATGTGGTCTGGTGTCAAGGCCCAGCGTGGTCTGGTGTCAAGACCCAGTGTGGCCTGGTGTCAAGGCCCAGCGCAGTCTGGAATCAAGGCCCAGCGTGGTCAGGAGTCAAGGCCCAATGTGTTCTGGAGTCAAGGCCCACTGCAGACTGGAGTCAAGGCCCAGTGTGGTTTAGAGTCATGGCCCAGTGTAGCCTTGTGTCAAGGCCCAGCGCAGTCTAGAATCAAGGCCCAGCGTGGTCTGGTGTCAAGGCGCAGCAAAGTCTGGACTCAAGGCCCTGCAAGGTCTGGAGTCGAGGCACTGTGCGGACTGGAGTCAAGGCCCAGTGTGGTCTGGAGTCAAGGCGCAGTGCAGTCTGGAGTCAAGGCCCAGTGTGGTCTGGAGTCAAGGCCCAGTGCGGACTGGAGTCAAGGCCCTGCGTGGTCTAGAGTCAAGGCCCAGTGAGGACTGGTGTCAAGGCCCAGTGCGGTCTAGGGTCAAGGCCCAGCGTGGTCTGGAGTCAAGGCCCAGTGTGGTCTGGAGTCAAGGCCCAATGTGGTCTGGTGTCAAGGCCCAGTGTGGCCTTCTGTCAATGCCCAGCGCAGTCTGGAATCAAGGCCCAGCGTGCTCTGGTGTCAGGGCCCAGTGTGGTCTGGAGTCAAGGCGCAGTGTGGTCTGGAGTCAAGGCCGAGTGTGGTCTGGTGTCAAGGCCCAGCGTGGTCTGGTGTCAAGGCCCAGTGTAGCCTTGTGTCAAGGCCCAGCGCAGTTTAGAATCAAGGCTCAGCGTGGTCTGGTGTCAAGGCCCAGTGTGGCCTGGAGTCAAGGCCCAGCGTGGTCTGGAGTCAAGGCCCAGTGTAGCCTTGTGTCAAAGCCCAGCGCAGTTTAGAACAAGGCCCAGCGTGGTCTGGTGTCAAGGCCCAGTGTGGACTGGAGTCAAGGCCCAATGTGGTCTGGAGTCAAGGCCCAGCGTGGTCTGGAGTCATGGCCCAGCGTGGTCTGGAGTCAAGGCCCAGCGTGGTCTAGAGTCAAGGTCCAGCGTGGTCTGGAGGCAAGGCCCAGCGTGGTCTGGACTCAAGGCCCAGTGTGGCCTGGAGTCAAGGCCCTGCGTGGTCTGGAGTCAATGCCCAGTGTAGACTGGAGTCAAGGCCCAGCGTGATCTGGAGTCAAGGCCCAGTGTGGTCTGGGGTCAAGACTCAGTGCGGACTGGAGTCAAGGCCCAGCACGGTCTGGAGTCAAGGCCCAGCACGGTCTGGAGTCAAGACCCAATGTGGTCTGGAGTCAAGGCCCACTGCAGACTGGAGTCAAGGCCCAGCGTGGTCTAGAGTCAAGGTCCAGCGTGGTCTGGTGTCAAGGCACAGTGCGGACTGGAGTCAAGGCCCAGTGCAGACTGGAGTCAAGGACCAGCGTGGTCTGGAGTCAAGGCCCAGCAAGGTCTGGAGTCAAGGCCCAACGCGGTCCGGTGTCAAGGCCCAGCGTGGTCTCGTGTCAAGGCCTAGCGTGGCCTTGTGTCAAGTCCCAGCGCAGTCTGGAATCAAGGCCCAGCATGGTCTGGTGTCAGGGCCCCATGTGGTCTGGAGTCAAGGCCCAGCGTGGTCTGGTGTCAAGGCCCAGTGCGGACTGGAGTCAAGGCCCAGTGTGGTCTGGAGTCAAGGCCCAGTGTGGCCTAGAGTCAAGGCCCAGCGTGATCTGGAGTCAATGCCCAGCGTGGTCTGGAGTCAAGGCCCAGCGTGGTCTCGTGTCAAGGCCCAGTGTGGCCTGGAGTCAAAGCCCAGCGTGGTCTGGAGTCATGGCCCAGCGCAGACTGGAGTCAAGGCCAGCGTGGTCTGGGGTCAAGGCCCAACACAGTCTGGACTCAAGGCCCAGTGTCGTCTGGAGTCAAGGCCCAGTGTCGTCTGGAGTCAAGGCCCAGCACGGTCTGGGGTCAAGGTCCAGCACGGTCTGGAATCAAGGCCCAATGTGGTCTGGAGTCAAGGCCCACTGCTGACTGGACTGGAGTCAAGGCCCAGTGTGGTCTGGAGTCAAGGCCCAGCAAGGTCTGGAGTCAGGGCCCAGCGTGGCCTGGAGTCAAGGCCCAGAGTGGTCTGGAGTCAAGGCCCAGCGCAGTCTGGAGTCAAGGCCCAGTGTGGTCTGGCGTCAAGGCCCAGTGCAGACTGGATTCAAGGTCCAGCACGGTCTGGGGTCAAGGCCCAGCAAGGTCTGGTTTCAAGGACCAGCGTGGTCTGGAGTCACGGCCCAGCGTGCTCTGGAGTCAAGGCCCAGTGCAGACTGGTGTGAAAGCCCAGCGTGGTCAGGGGTCAAGGCCCAGCGCGGTCTAGAGTCAAGGCCCAGTGTGGTCTGTAGTCAAGGCCCAATGTTGTCTGGAGTCAAGGCCCACTGCAGACTGGAGTCAAGGCCCAGCGTGGTCTAGAGTCAAGGCCCAGCGTGGTCTGGTGTCAAAGCCCAGTGCGGACTGGAGTCAAGGCCCAGCGCGGACTGGAGTCAAGGCCTAGTGCGGACTGGAGTCAAGGCTAGTCGTGGTCTGGAGGCAAGGCCCAGCAAGTACTGGAGTCAAGGCCCAGCACGGTCTGGAGTCAAGGCCCAGCGTGGTCTGGTGTCAAGGCCCAGCGTTGTCTGGTGTCAAGGCCCAGTGTGGCCTGGAGTCAAGGCCCAGTGCGGACTGGAGTCAAGGCCCAGCACGGTCTGGGGTCAAGGCCCAGCAAGGTCTGGTTTCAAGGACCAGCGTGGTCTGGATTCACGGCCCAGCGTGCTCTGGAGTCAAGGCCCAGCGCAGACTGGTGTAAAGGCCCAGCGTGGTCAGGGGTCAAGGCCCAGCGCGGTCTAGAGTCAAGGCCCAGTGTGGTCTGGAGTCAAGACCCAATTTGGTCTAGAGTCAAGGCCCAGCGTGGTCTGGTGTCAAAGCCCAGTGCGGACTGGAGTCAAGGCCCAGCGCGGACTAGAGTCAAGGTCTAGTGCGGACTGGAGTCAAGGCTAGGCGTGGTCTGGAGGCAAGGCCCAGCACGGTCTGGAGTCAAGGCCCAATGTGGTCTGGAGTCAAGGCCACTACTGACTGGACTGGAGTCAAGGCCCAGTGTGGTCTGGAGTCAAGACCCAGCAAGGTCTGGACTCAAGGCACAGCGTGGTCTGGTGTCAAGGCCCAGTGCGGACTGAATTCAGGGCCCAGTGTGGTCTGGGGTCAAGGCCCAGTGCAGTCTGGAGTGAAGGCCCAGTGTGGTCTGGATTCAAGGCCCAGTGCGGACTAGAGTCAAGGCCCTGCGTGGTCTGGAGTCAAGGCCCAGTGAGGACTGGTGTCAAGGCCCAGTGCGGTCTAGGGTCAAGGCCCAGCGTTGTCTGGAGTCAAGGCCCAGCGTGGTCTGGAGTCAAGGCCCAGTGTGGACTGGAGTCAAGGCACAGCGTGGTCTGGAGTCAAGGCCCAGTGCGGTCTAGGGTCAAGGCCCAGCGTTGTCTGGAGTCAAGGCCTAGCGCGGTCTGCATTCAAGGCCCAGCGTGATCTGGAGTCAAGGCCCACCGTGGTCTGGAGTCAAGGCCCAGTGTGGTCTGGAGTCAAGTCCCAATGTGGTCTGGTGTCAAGGCCCAGTGCGGACTGGAGTCAAGGCACAGCGTGCTCTGGAGTCAAGGCCCAGTGCGGTCTAGGGTCAAGGCCCAGTGTGGCCTGGAGTCAAGGCCCAGCGTGGTCTGGTGTCAAGGCCCAGTGTAGCCTTGTGTCAAGGCCCAGCGCAGTTTAGAATCAAGGCCCAGCGTGGTCTGGTGTCAAGGCCCAGTGTGGCCTGGAGTCCAGGCCCAATGTGGTCTGGAGTCAAGGCCCAGCATAGTCTGGAGTCAAGGCACAGCGTGGTCTGGAGTCAAGGCCCAGCGTGGTCTAGTGTCAAGGCCCAGTGTGGTCTGGAGTCAAGGCCCAGCGTGGTCTGGAGTCAATGCCCAGTGCAAACTGGAGTCAAGGCCCAGCGTGGTCTGGAGTCAAGGCCCAGTGCGGTCTCGAGTCAAGGCCCAGTGGGGTCTGGGGTCAAGACCCAGTGCGGGCTGGAGTCAAGGCCCAGCACTGTCTGGAGTCAAGGCCCACCACGTCTGGAGTCAAGGCCCAATGTGGTCTGGAGTCAAGGCCCAATGTGGTCTGGAGTCAAGGCCCACTGCGGACTGGAGTCAATGCCCAGCATGGTCTGTAGTCAAGGCCCAATGTGGTCTGGAGTCAAGGCCCACTGCAGACTGGAGTCAAGGCCCAGAGTGGTCCAGAGTCAAGGCCCAGTGTGATCTGGAGTCAAGGCCCAGTGTGGTCTGGAGTCAAGGCCCAATGTGGTCTGGTGTCAAGGCCCAGTGTCGCCTTCTGTCAAGGCCCAGCGCAGTCTGGAATCAAGGCCCAGCGTGCTCTGGTGTCAGGGCCCAGTGTAGTCTGGAGTCAAGGCCCAGTGTGGTCTGGAGTCAAGGCCCAGTGTAGTCTGGTGTCAAGGCCCAGTGTGGTCTGGAGTCAAGGCCCAGCGTGGTCTGGTGTCAAAGCCCAGTGTAGCCTTGTGTCAAGGCCCAGCGCAGTTTAGAATCAAGGCCCAGCGTGGTCAGGTGTCAAGGCCCAGTGTGGCCTGGAGTCAAGGCCCAGTGTTGTCTGGAGTCAAGGCCCAGCGTGGTCTGGAGTCAAGGCCCAGCGCGGTCTGGAGTCAAGGCCCAGCGTGGTCTAGTGTCAAGGCCCAGTGTGGTCTGGAGACAAGGCCCAGTGTGGTCTGGAGTCAATGCCCAGTGCAGACTGGAGTCAAGGCCCAGCGTGGTCTGGAGTCAAGGCCCAGTGCAGTCTGGAGTCAAGGCCCAGTGTGGCCTGGGGTCAAGACCCAGTGCGGACTGGAGTCAAGGCCCAGCACGGTCTGGAGTCAAGGCCCAGCACGGTCTGGAGTCAAGGCCCAATGTGGTCTGGAGTCAAGGCCCACTGAAGACTGGAGTCAAGGCCCAGCGTGGTCTAGAGTCAAGGCCCAGCGTGGTCTTGTGTCAAGGCCCAGTGCGGACTGGAATCAAGGACCAGCGTGGTCTGGAGTCAAGGCCCAGCAAGGTCTGGAGTCAAGGCCCAGCAAGGTCTGGAGTCAAGGCCCAATGCGGACTGGTGTTAGGGCCCAGTGTGGTCTGGAGTCAAGGCCCAACGCGGTCTGGTGTCAAGACCCAGCGTGGTCTGGTGTCAAGGCCCAGTGTGGCCTTCTGTCAAGGCCTAGCGTAGCCTTGTGTCAAGTCCCAGCGCAGTCTGGAATCAAGGCCCAGCGTGGTGTGGTGTCAGGGCCCAGTGCGGACTGGAGTCAAGGCCCAGTGTGGTCTAGAGTCAAGGCCCAGCGTGGTTTGGTGTCAAGGGCCAGTGCGGACTGGAGTCAAGGCCCAGTGTGGTCTGGAGTCAAGGCACAGCGTGATCTGGAGTCAATGCCCAGCGTGATCTGGAGTCAAGGCCCAGCGTGGTCTCGTGTCAAGGCCCAGTGTGGTCTGGTGTCAAGGCCTAGCGTGGCCTTGTGTCATGTCCCAGCGTAGTCTGGAATCAAGGCCCAGCGTGGTCTGGTGTCAGGGCCCAGTGTGGTCTGGAGTCAAGGCCCAGTGTGGTCTAGAGTCAAGGCCCAGCAAGGTCTGGAGTCAAGGCCCAGTGTGGCCTGGAGTCAAAGCCAAGCGTAGTCTGGAGTCAAGGCCCAGCGCTGACTGGAGTCAAGGCCAGCGTGGTCTGGGGTCAAGGCCCAGCGCAGTCTGGAGTCAAGGCCCAGTGTGGTCTGGAGCTCAGCGTGGTCTGGAGTCAAGGCCCAGCGCAGACTGGAGTCAAGGCCAGCGTGGTCTGGGGTCAAGGCCCAGCGCAGTCTGGAGTCATGGCCCAGTGTGGTCTGGAGTCAATGCCCAGTGCAGACTGGAGTCAAGGCCCAGCGTGGTCTGGAGTCAAAGCCCAGTGCGGTCTGGAGTCAAGGCCCAGTGTGGTCTGGGGTCAAGACCCAGTGCGGACTGGAGTCAAGGCCCAGCACGGTCTGGAGTCAAGGCCCAATGTGGTCTGGAGTCAAGGCCCACTGCTGACTGGACTGGAGTCAAGGCCCAGTGTGGCCTCGAGTCAAGGACCAGCGTGGTCTGGAGTCACGGCCCAGCGTGCTCTGGAGTCAAGGCCCAGCGCAGATTGGTGTAAAGGCCCAGCGTGGTCAGGGGTCAAAGCCCAGCGCGGTCTAGAGTCAAGGCCCAGTGTGGTCTGGAGTCAAGACCCAATTTGGTCTGGAGTCAAGGCTCACTGCAGACCGGAGTCAAGGCCCAGCGTGGTCTAGAGTCAAGGCCCAGCGTGGTCTGGTGTCAAAGCCCAGTGCGGACTGGAGTCAAGGCCCAGCGCGGACTGGAGTCAAGGTCTAGTGCGGACTGGAGTTAAGGCTAGGCGTGGTCTGGAGGCAAGGCCCAGCACGGTCTGGAGTCAAGGCCCAATGTGGTCTGGAGTCAAGGCCACTACTGGCTGGACTGGAGTCAAGGCCAAGTGTGGCCTGGAGTCAAGGCCCAGTGTGGCCTGGAGTCAAGGCCCAGAGTGATCTGGAGTCAATGCCCAGCGTGGTCTGGAGTCAAGGCCCAGCGTGGTCTCGTGTCAAGGCCAAGTGTGGCCTGGAGTCAAGGCCCAATGTGGTCTGGAGTCAAGGCCCACTGCTGACTGGACTGGAGTCAAGGCCCAGTGTGGTCTGGAGTCAAGGCCCAGTGATGACTGGTGTCAAGGCCCAGTGCGGTCTAGGGTCAAGGCCCAGCGTTGTCTGGAGTCAAGGCCCAGCGTGGTCTGGAGTCAAGGCCCAGTGCAGACTGGAGTCAAGGCACAGCGTGGTCTGGAGTCAAGGCCCAGTGCGGTCTAGGGTCAAGGTCCAGCGTTGTCTGGAGTCAAGGCCTAGCGCGGTCTGCATTCAAGGCCCAGCGTGGTCTGGAGTCAAGGCCCACCGTGGTCTGGAGTCAAGGCCCAGTGTGGTCTGGAGTCAAGTCCCAATGTGGTCTGGTGTCAAGGCCCAGTGCGGACTGGAGTCAAGGCACAGCGTGGTCTGGAGTCAAGGCCCAGTGTGGACTGGAGTCAAGGCCCAGTGCAGACTGGAGTCAAGGACCAGCGTGGTCTGGAGTCAAGGCCCAGCAAGGTCTGGAGTCAAGGCCCAGCGTGGTCTGGAGTCAAGGCCCAGTGCGGACTGGTGTTAGGGCCCAGTGTGGTCTGGAGTCAAGGCCCAACGCGGTCTGGTGTCAAGGCCCAGAGTGGTCTGGTGTCAAGGCCTAGCGTGGCCTTGTGTCATGTCCCAGCGTAGTCTGGAATCAAGGCCCAGCGTGGTCTGGTGTCAGGGCCCAGTGTGGTCTGGAGTCAAGGCCCAGTGTGGTCTAGAGTCAAGGCCCAGCCTGGTCTGGTGTCAAGGGCCAATGCGGACTGGAGTCAAGGCCAGGTGTGGCCTGGAGTCAAGGCCCAGTGGAGCCTTGTGTCAAGGCCCAGCGCAGTTTAGAATCAAGGCCCAGCGTGGTCTGAAGTCAAGGCCCAGCGTGGTCTGGAGTCAAGGCCCAGCGTGGTCTAGTGTCAAGGCCCAGTGTGGTCTGGAGTCAAGGCCCAGCGTGGTCTGGAGTCAATGCCCAGTGCAGACTGGAGTCAAGGCCCAGCGTGGTCTGGAGTCAAGGCCCAACGCGGTCTGGTGTCAAGGCCCAGAGTGGTCTGGTGTCAAGGCCTAGCGTGGCCTTGTGTCAAGTCCCAGCGCAGTCTGGAATCAAGGCCCAGCGTGGTCTGGTGTCAGGGCCCCGTGTGGTCTGGAGTCAAGGCCCAGTGTGGTCTAGAGTCAAGGCCCAGCGTGGTCTGGTGTCAAGGGCCAGTGCGGTCTGGAGTCAAGGCCAAGTGTGGCCTGGAGTCAAGGCCCAGTGTGGCCTGGAGTCAAGGCCCAGCAAGGTCTGGAGTCAGGGCCCAGCGTGGCCTGGAGTCAAGGCCCAGCGTGGTCTGGAGTCAAGGCCCGGCACAGTCTGGAGTCAAGGCCCAATGTGGCCTGGAGTCAAGGCCCAGCGTGGTCTGGAGTCAAGGCCCGGCACAGTCTGGAGTCAAGGCCCAATGTGGTCTGGAGTCAAGGCCCAGTGCGGACTGGAGTCAAGGCCCAGCACGGTCTGGGGTCAAGGCCCAGCAAGATCTGGTTTCAAGGACCAGCGTGGTCTGGATTCACGGCCCAGCGTGCTCTGGAGTCAAGGCCCAGCGCAGACTGGTGTAAAGGCCCAGCGTGGTCAGGGGTCAAGGCCCAGCGCGGTCTAGAGTCAAGGCCCAGTGTGGTCTGGAGTCAAGACCCAATTTGGTCTAGAGTCAAGGCCCAGCGTGGTCTGGTGTCAAAGCCCAGTGCGGACTGGAGTCAAGGCCCAGCGCGGACTAGAGTCAAGGTCTAGTGCGGACTGGAGTCAAGGCTAGGCGTGGTCTGGAGGCAAGGCCCAGCACGGTCTGGAGTCAAGGCCCAATGTGGTCTGGAGTCAAGGCCACTACTGACTGGACTGGAGTCAAGGCCCAGTGTGGTCTGGAGTCAAGACCCAGCAAGGTCTGGACTCAAGGCACAGCGTGGTCTGGTGTCAAGGCCCAGTGCGGACTGAATTCAGGGCCCAGTGTGGTCTGGGGTCAAGGCCCAGTGCAGTCTGGAGTGAAGGCCCAGTGTGGTCTGGATTCAAGGCCCAGTGCGGACTGGAGTCAAGGCCCTGCGTGGTCTGGAGTCAAGGCCCAGTGAGGACTGGTGTCAAGGCCCAGTGCGGTCTAGGGTCAAGGCCCAGCGTTGTCTGGAGTCAAGGCCCAGCGTGGTCTGGAGTCAAGGCCCAGTGTGGACTGGAGTCAAGGCACAGCGTGGTCTGGAGTCAAGGCCCAGTGCGGTCTAGGGTCAAGGCCCAGCGTTGTCTGGAGTCAAGGCCTAGCGCGGTCTGAATTCAAGGCCCAGCGTGATCTGGAGTCAAGGCCCACCGTGGTCTGGAGTCAATGCCCAGTGTGGTCTGGAGTCAAGTCCCAATGTGGTCTGGTGTCAAGGCCCAGTGCGGACTGGAGTCAAGGCACAGCGTGGTCTGGAGTCAAGGCCCAGTGCGGTCTAGGGTCAAGGCCAAGTGTGGCCTGGAGTCAAGGCCCAGCGTGGTCTGGTGTCAAGGCCCAGTGTAGCCTTGTGTCAAGGCCCAGCGCAGTTTAGAATCAAGGCCCAGCGTGGTCTGGTGTCAAGGCCCAGTGTGGCCTGGAGTCCAGGCCCAGTGTGGTCTGGAGTCAAGGCCCAGCGTGGTCTAGTGTCAAGGCCCAGTGTGGTCTGGAGTCAAGGCCCAGCGTGGTCTGGAGTCAATGCCCAGTGCAAACTGGAGTCAAGGCCCAGCGTGGTCTGGAGTCAAGGCCCAGTGCGGTCTGGAGTCAAGGCCCAGTGGGGTCTGGAGTCAAGGCCCAGCACGGTCTGGAGTCAAGGCCCAGCACGGTCTGGAGTCAAGGCCCAATGTGGTCTGGAGTCAAGGCCCAATGTGGTCTGGAGTCAAGGCCCACTGCGGACTGGAGTCAATGCCCAGCATGGTCTGTAGTCAAGGCCCAATGTGGTCTGGAGCCAAGGCCCACTGCAGACTGGAGTCAAGGCCCAGGGTGGCCTAGAGTCAAGGCCCAGTGTGATCTGGAGTCAAGGCCCAGTGTGGTCTGGAGTCAAGGCCCAATGTGGTCTGGTGTCAAGGCCCAGTGTGGCCTTCTGTCAAGGCCCAGCGCAGTTTGGAATCAAGGCCCAGCGTGCTCTGGTGTCAGGGCCCAGTGTAGTCTGGTGTCAAGGCCCAGTGTGGTCTGGAGTCAAGGCCCAGCGTGGTCTGGTGTCAAGGCCCAGTGTAGCCTTGTGTCAAGGCCCAGCGCAGTTTAGAATCAAGGCCCAGCGTGGTCAGGTGTCAAGGCCCAGTGTGGCCTGGAGTCAAGGCCCAGTGTGGTCTGGAGTCAAGGCCCAGCGTGGTCTGGAGTCAAGGCCCAGCGCGGTCTGGAGTCAAGGCCCAGCGTGGTCTAGTGTCAAGGCCCAGTGTGGTCTGGAGACAAGGCCCAGTGTGGTCTGGAGTCAATACCCAGTGCAGACTGGAGTCAAGGCCCAGCGTGGTCTGGAGTCAAGGCCCAGTGCAGTCTGGAGTCAAGGCCCAGTGTGGCCTGGGGTCAAGACCCAGTGCGGACTGGAGTCAAGGCCCAGCACGGTCTGGAGTCAAGGCCCAGCACGGTCTGGAGTCAAGGCCCAATGTGGTCTGGAGTCAAGGCCCACTGAAGACTGGAGTCAAGGCCCAGCGTGGTCTTGTGTCAAGGCCCAGTGCGGACTGGAATCAAGGACCAGCGTGGTCTGGAGTCAAGGCCCAGCAAGGTCTGGAGTCAAGGCCCAGCAAGGTCTGGAGTCAAGGCCCAGTGCGGACTGGTGTTAGGGCCCAGTGTGGTCTGGAGTCAAGGCCCAACGCGGTCTGGTGTCAAGACCCAGCGTGGTCTGGTGTCAAGGCCCAGTGTGGCCTTCTGTCAAGGCCTCGCGTAGCCTTGTGTCAAGGCCCAGCGTGGTCTGGTGTCAAGGCCCAGTGCGGACTGGAGTCAAGGCCCAGTGTGGTCTGGAGTCAAGGCTCAGTGTGGCCTGGAGTCAAGGCCCAGCGTGGTCTCGTGTCAAGGCCCAGTGTGGCCTGGAGTCAAAGCCCAGCGTGGTCTGGAGTCAAGGCCCAGCGCAGACTGGAGTCAAGGCCAGCGTGGTCTCGGGTCAAGGCCCAGCGCAGTCTGGAGTCAAGGCCCAGTGTGGTCTGGAGCCCAGCGTGGTCTGGAGTCAAGGCCCAGCGCAGACTGGAGTCAAGGCCAGCGTGGTCTGGGGTCAAGGCCCAGCGCAGTCTGGAGTCATGGCCCAGTGTGGTCTGGAGTCAATGCCCAGTGCAGACTGGAATCAAGGCCCAGCGTGGTCTGGAGTCAAAGCCCAGTGCGGTCTGGAGTCAAGGCCCAGTGTGGTCTGGGGTCAAGACCCAGTGCGGACTGGAGTCAAGGCCCAGCACGGTCTGGAGTCAAGGCCCAATGTGGTCTGGAGTCAAGGCCCACTGCTGACTGGACTGGAGTCAAGGCCCAGTGTGGCCTCGAGTCAAGGACCAGCGTGGTCTGGAGTCAATGCCCAATGTGGTCTGGAGTCAAGGCCCACTGCTGACTGGACTGGAGTCAAGGCCCAGTGTGGCCTCGAGTCAAAGACCAGCGTGGTCTGGAGTCAAGGCCCAGCAAGGTCTGGAGTCAGGGCCCAGCGTGGCCTGGAGTCAAGGCCCAGCGTGGTGTGGAGTCAAGGCCCAGCGCAGTCTGGAGTCAAGGCCCAGTGTGGTCTGGAGTCAAGGCCCAGTGCGGACTGGAGTCAAGGCCCAGCACGGTCTGGGGTCAAGGCCCAGCACCGTCTGGAGTCAAGGCCCAGTGTGGTCTGGTGTCAGGGCCCAGTGTGGTCTGGAGTCAAGGCTCAGCGCGGTCTGGCATCAAGGCCCAGCGTGGTCTGGCATCAAGGCCCAGTGTGGTCTGGGGTCAAGACCCAGCATGGTCTGGTGTCAAGGCCCAGTGTGGCCTTGTGTCAAGGCCTGGCATGGCCTTCTGTCATGGCCCAGCACAGTCTGGAATCAAGGCCCAGGATGGTCTGGAGTCAAGGCCCAGTGTGGTCTGGAGTCAAGGCCCAGTGTGGACTGGAGTCAAGGCCCAGTGCGGACTGGAGTCAACATCCAGTGCGGACTGGAGTCAAGGCCCAATGTGTTCTGGAGTCAAGGCCCATTGCAGACTGGAGTCAAGACCCAGTGTGGTTTAGAGTCAAGGCCCAGCGTGGTCTGGAGTCAAGGCCCAATGCTGACTGGAGTCAAGGCCCAGCGTGGTCTGGAGTCAAGGCCCAGTGCAGACTGGAGTCAAGGCCCAGCGTGGTCTGGATTCAAGGCCCAGTGCGGTCTGGAGTCAATGCCCAGTGAGGCCAGGAGTCAAGGCCAGCGTGGTCTGGATTCAAGGCCCAGCGCAGTCTGGAGTCAAGGCCCAGTTTCTTCTGGCATCAAGGCCCAGTGCGGACTGGAGTCGAGGCCCAGCACGGTCTGGAGTCAAGGCCCAATGTGTTCTGGAGTCAAGGCTCACTGCTGACTGGACTGGAGTCAAGGCCCAGTGTGGTCTGGAGTCAAGGCCCAGCAAGGTCTGGAGTCAGGGCCCAGCATGGCCTGGAGTCAAGGCCCAGCGTGGTCTGGAGTCAAGGCCCAGCGCAGTCTGGAGTCAAGGCCCAGTGTGGTCTGGAGTCAAGGCCCAGTGCGGACTGGCGTCAAGGCCCAGCACGGTCTGGGGTCAAGGCCCAGCAAGGTCTGGAGTCAAGGCCCAGTGTGGTCTGGTGTCAGGGCCCAGTGTGGTCTGGAGTCAAGGCTCAGCGCGGTCTGGTGTCAAGGCCCAGCGTGGTCTGGCGTCAAGGCCCAGTGTGGTCTGGGGTCAAGGCCCAGCGTGGTCTGGCGTCAAGGCCCAGTGTGGTCTGGGGTCAAGGCCCAGTGTGGTCTGGGGTCAAGGCCCAGCGCAGTCTGGAGTCAAGGCCCAGTGTGGTCTGGAGTCAAGGCCCAGTGCGGACTGGTGTCAAGGCCCAGCACGGTCTGGGGTCAAGGCCCAGCAAGGTCTGGAGTCAAGGCCCAGTGTGGTCTGGTGTCAGGGCCCAGTGTGGTCTGGAGTCAAGGCTCAGCGCGGTCTGGTGTCAAGGCCCAGCGTGGTCTGGCGTCAAGGCCCAGTGTGGTCTGGGGTCAAGGCCCAGCGTGGTCTGGTGTCAAGGCCGAGTGTGGCCTTGTGTCAAGGCCCAGCGCAGTGTGGAATCAAGGCACAGCGCAGTCTGGAGTCAAGGCCCAGTGTGGCCTGGAGTCAAGGCCCAATGTGGTCTGGGGTCAAGGCCCAGCAAGGTCTGGTTTCAAGGACCAGCGTGGTCTGGAGTCACAGCCCAGCGCGCTCTGGAGTCAAGGCGCAGCGCAGACTTGTGTGAAGGCCCAGCGTGGTCAGGGGTCAAGGCCCAGCGCGGTCTAGAGTCAAGGCCCAGTGTGGTCTGGAGTCAAGGCTCAGTGCGGACTGGAGTCAATGCCCAGCATGGTCTGTAGTCAAGGCCCAATGTGGTCTGGAGTCAAGGCCCACTGCAGACTGGAGTCAAGGCCCAGCGTGGTCTAGAGTCAAGGCCCAGCGTGGTCTGCAGTCAAGGCGCAGTGTGGTCTGGAGTCAAGGCCCAGTGTGGTCTGGTGTCAAGGCCCAGTGTGGCCTTCTGTCAAGGCCCAGCGCAGTCTGGAATCAAGGCCCAGCGTGCTGTGGTGTTAGGGCCCAGTGTGGTCTGGAGTCAAGGCGCAGTGTGGTCTGGTGTCAAGGCCCAGTGTGGCCTGGAGTCAAGGCCCAGCGTGGTCTGGTGTCAAGGCCCAGTGTAGCCTTGTGTCAAGGCCCAGCGCAGTTTAGAATCAAGGCCCAGCGTGGTCTGGTGTCAAGGCCCAGTGTAGCCTTGTGTCAAGGCCCAGCGTGGTCTGGTGTCAAGGCCCAGTGTGGCCTGGAGTCAAGGCCCAATGTGGTCTGGAGTCAAGGCCCAGCGTGGTCTGGAGTCAAGGCCCAGTGTGGTCTGGAGACAGGGCCCAGCATGGTCGGAGTCAATGCCCAGTGCAGACTGGAGTCAAGGCCCAGCTTGGTCTGGATTCAAGGCCCAGTGCGGTCTGGAGTCAAGGCCCAGTGTGGTCTGGGGTCAAGTCCCAGTGCGGACTGGAGTCAAGGCCCAGCACGGTCTGGAGTCAAGGCACAGCGTGGTCTAGTGTCAAGGCCCAGGATGGTCTGGAGTCAAGGCCCAGTGTGGTCTGGAGTCAATGCCCAGTGTGGACTGGAGTCAAGGCCCAGTGCGGACTGGAGTCAACATCCAGTGCGGACTGGAGTCAAGGCCCAATGTGTTCTGGAGTCAAGGCCCATTGCAGACTGGAGTCAAGACCCAGTGTGGTTTAGAGTCAAGGCCCAGCGTGGTCTGGAGTCAAGGCCCAATGCTGACTGGAGTCAAGGCCCAGCGTGGTCTGGAGTCAAGGCCCAGTGCAGACTGGAGTCAAGGCCCAGCGTGGTCTGGATTCAAGGCCCAGTGCGGTCTGGAGTCAATGCCCAGTGAGGCCAGGAGTCAAGGCCAGCGTGGTCTGGATTCAAGGCCCAGCGCAGTCTGGAGTCAAGGCCCAGTTTCTTCTGGCATCAAGGCCCAGTGCGGACTGGAGTCGAGGCCCAGCACGGTCTGGAGTCAAGGCCCAATGTGTTCTGGAGTCAAGGCTCACTGCTGACTGGACTGGAGTCAAGGCCCAGTGTGGTCTGGAGTCAAGGCCCAGCAAGGTCTGGAGTCAGGGCCCAGCATGGCCTGGAGTCAAGGCCCAGCGTGGTCTGGAGTCAAGGCCCAGCGCAGTCTGGAGTCAAGGCCCAGTGTGGTCTGGAGTCAAGGCCCAGTGCGGACTGGTGTCAAGGCCCAGCACGGTCTGGGGTCAAGGCCCAGCAAGGTCTGGAGTCAAGGCCCAGTGTGGTCTGGTGTCAGGGCCCAGTGTGGTCTGGAGTCAAGGCTCAGCGCGGTCTGGTGTCAAGGCCCAGCGTGGTCTGGCGTCAAGGCCCAGTGTGGTCTGGGGTCAAGGCCCAGCGTGGTCTGGTGTCAAGGCCGAGTGTGGCCTTGTGTCAAGGCCCAGCGCAGTGTGGAATCAAGGCACAGCGCAGTCTGGAGTCAAGGCCCAGTGTGGCCTGGAGTCAAGGCCCAATGTGGTCTGGGGTCAAGGCCCAGCAAGGTCTGGTTTCAAGGACCAGCGTGGTCTGGAGTCACGGCCCAGCGCGTTCTGGAGTCAAGGCGCAGCGCAGACTTATGTGAAGGCCCAGCGTGGTCAGGGGTCAAGGCCCAGCGCGGTCTAGAGTCAAGGCCCTGTGTGGTCTGGAGTCAAGGCTCAGTGCGGACTGGAGTCAATGCCCAGCATGGTCTGTAGTCAAGGCCCAATGTGGTCTGGAGTCAAGGCCCACTGCAGACTGGAGTCAAGGCCCAGCGTGGTCTAGAGTCAAGGCCCAGCGTGGTCTGCAGTCAAGGCGCAGTGTGGTCTGGAGTCAAGGCCCAGTGTGGTCTGGTGTCAAGGCCCAGTGTGGCCTTCTGTCAAGGCCCAGCGCAGTCTGGAATCAAGGCCCAGCGTGCTGTGGTGTTAGGGCCCAGTGTGGTCTGGAGTCAAGGCGCAGTGTGGTCTGGTGTCAAGGCCCAGTGTGGCCTGGAGTCAAGGCCCAGCGTGGTCTGGTGTCAAGGCCCAGTGTAGCCTTGTGTCAAGGCCCAGCGCAGTTTAGAATCAAGGCCCAGCGTGGTCTGGTGTCAAGGCCCAGTGTAGCCTTGTGTCAAGGCCCAGCGTGGTCTGGTGTCAAGGCCCAGTGTGGCCTGGAGTCAAGGCCCAATGTGGTCTGGAGTCAAGGCCCAGCGTGGTCTGGAGTCAAGGCCCAGTGTGGTCTGGAGACAGGGCCCAGCATGGTCGGAGTCAATGCCCAGTGCAGACTGGAGTCAAGGCCCAGCTTGGTCTGGATTCAAGGCCCAGTGCGGTCTGGAGTCAAGGCCCAGTGTGGTCTGGGGTCAAGTCCCAGTGCGGACTGGAGTCAAGGCCCAGCACGGTCTGGAGTCAAGGCACAGCGTGGTCTAGTGTCAAGGCCCAGTGTGGTCTGGAGACAAGGCCCAGTGTGGTCTGGAGTCAATGCCCAGTGCAGACTGGAGTCAAGGCCCAGCGTGGTCTGGAGTCAAGGCCCAGTGCGGTCTGGAGTCAAGGCCCAGTGTGGCCTGGGGTCAAGACCCAGTGCGGACTGGAGTCAAGGCCCAGCACGGTCTGGAGTCAAGGCCCAGCACGGTCTGGAGTCAAGGCCCAATGTGGTCTGGAGTCAAGGCCCAGTGCGGACTGGAGTCAAGGACAAGCGTGGTCTGGAGTCAAGGCCCAGTGTGGTCTGGAGTCAAGGCCCAGCGTTGTCTGGAGTCAAGGCCCAGTGCGGACTGGTGTTAGGGCCCAGTGTGGTCTGGAGTCAAGGCCCAACGCGGTCTAGTGTCAAGGCCCAGCGTGGTCTGGTGTCAAGGCCCAGTGTGACCTTGTGTCAAGGCCTAGCGTGGCCTTGTGTCAAGTCCCAGCGCAGTCTGGAATCAAGGCCCAGCGTGGTCTGGTGTCAGGGCCCAGTGCGGACTGGAGTCAAGGCCCAGTGTGGTCTAGAGTCAAGGCCCAGCGTGGTCTGGTGTCAAGGCCCAGTGCGGACTGGAGTCAAGGCCCAATGTGGTCTGGAGTCAAGGCCCAGTGTGGCCTGGAGTCAAGGCCCAGTGTGATCTGGAGTCAATGCCCAGCGTGGTCTGGAGTCAAGGCCCAACGTGGTCTCGTGTCAAGGCCCAGTGTGGCCTGGAGTCAAAGCCCAGCGTGGTCTGCATTCAAGGCCCAGCGCAGACTGGAGTCAAGGCCAGCGTAGTCTGCTGTCAAGGCCCAGTGCAGACTGGAATCAAGACCCAGCGTGGTCTAGAGTCAAGGCCCAGCGTGTTCTGGTGTCAAGACCCAGTGCGGACTGGAGTCCAAGGCCCAGTGCGGACTGGTGTTAGGGCCCAGTGTGGTCTGGAGTCAAGGCCCAACGCGGTCTGGAGTCAATCCCCAGCGTGGTCTGGTGTCAAGACCCAGTGTGGCCTTGTGTCAATGCCTAGCGTGGCCTTGTGTCAAGTCCCAGCGCAGTCTGGAATCAAGGCCCAGCGTGGTGTGGTGTCAGGGCCCAGTGCGGACTGGAGTCAAGGCCCAGTGTGGTCTAGAGTCAAGGCCCAGCGTGGTTTGGTGTCAAGGGCCAGTGCGGACTGGAGTCAAGGCCCAGTGTGGTCTGGAGTCAAGGCACAGCGTGATCTGGAGTCAATGCCCAGCGTGATCTGGAGTCAAGGCCCAGCGTGGTCTCGTGTCAAGGCCCAGTGTGGTCTGGAGTCAAAGCCCAGCGTGGTCTGGAGTCAAGGCCCAGCGCAGACAGGAGTCAATGCCCAGCGTGGTCTGGGGTCAAGGCCCAGCGCAGTCTGGAGTCAAGGCCCAGTGTGGTCTGGAGTCAAGGCCCAGTGTGGTCTGGGGTCAAGGCCCAGCGTGGTCTGGTGTCAAGGCCCAGTGTGGCCTTGTGTCAAGGCCTAGCATGGCCTTGTGTCAAGGCCCAGCGCAGTCTGGAATCAAGGCCCAGCATGGTCTGGAGTCACGGCCCAGCGTGTTCTGGAGTCAAGGCCCAGCGCAGACTGGTGGGAAGGCCCAGTGTGGTCAGGGGTCAAGGCCCAGCACGGTCTAGAGTCAATGCCCAGCATGGTCTGTAGTCAAGGCCCAATGTGGTCTGGAGTCAAGGCCCACTGCAGACTGGAGTCAAGGCCCAGCGTGGTCTGGAGTCAAGGCCCAGCGCAGTTTGGAGTCAAGGCCCAGTGTGGTCTGGAGTCAAGGCCCAGCGTGGTCAGGAGTCAATGCCCAGTGCAGACTGGAGTCAAGGCCCAGCGTGGTCTGGTGTCAAGGCCCAACGCGGTCTGGTGTCAAGGCCCAGAGTGGTCTGGTGTCAAGGCCTAGCGTGGCCTTGTGTCAAGTCCCAGCGCAGTCTGGAATCAAGGCCCAGCGTGGTCTGGTGTCAGGGCCCCGTGTGGTCTGGAGTCAAGGCCCAGTGTGGTCTAGAGTCAAGGCCCAACGTGGTCTGGTGTCAAGGGCCAGTGCGGTCTGGAGTCAAGGCCAAGTGTGGCCTGGAGTCAAGGCCCAGTGTGGCCTGGAGTCAAGGCCCAGCGTGATCTGGAGTCAATGCCCAGCGTGGTCTGGAGTCAAGGCCCAGCGTGGTCTCGTGTCAAGGCCAATTGTGGCCTGGAGTCAAGGACCAATGTGGTCTGCAGTCAAGGCCCACTGCTGACTGGACTGGAGTCAAGGCCCAGTGTGGTCTGGAGTCAAGGCCCAGCAAGGTCTGGAGTCAGGGCCCAGCGTGGCCTGGAGTCAAGGCCCAGCGTGGTCTGGAGTCAAGGCCCGGCACAGTCTGGAGTCAAGGCCCAATGTGGTCTGGAGTCAAGGCCCAGTGCGGACTGGAGTCAAGACCCAGCACGGTCTGGGGTCAAGGCCCAGCAAGATCTGGTTTCAAGGACCAGCGTGGTCTGGATTCACGGCCCAGCGTGCTCTGGAGTCAAGGCCCAGCGCAGACTGGTGTAAAGGCCCAGCGTGGTCAGGGGTCAAGGCCCAGCGCGGTCTAGAGTCAAGGCCCAGTGTGGTCTGGAGTCAAGACCCAATTTGGTCTAGAGTCAAGGCCCAGCGTGGTCTGGTGTCAAAGCCCAGTGCGGACTGGAGTCAAGGCCCAGCGCGGACTAGAGTCAAGGTCTAGTGCGGACTGGAGTCAAGGCTAGGCGTGGTCTGGAGGCAAGGCCCAGCACGGTCTGGAGTCAATGCCCAATGTGGTCTGGAGTCAAGGCCACTACTGACTGGACTGGAGTCAAGGCCCAGTGTGGTCTGGAGTCAAGACCCAGCAAGGTCTGGACTCAAGGCACAGCGTGGTCTGGTGTCAAGGCCCAGTGCGGACTGAATTCAGGGCCCAGTGTGGTCTGGGGTCAAGGCCCAGTGCAGTCTGGAGTGAAGGCCCAGTGTGGTCTGGATACAAGGCCCAGTGCGGACTGGAGTCAAGGCCCTGCGTGGTCTGGAGTCAAGGCCCAGTGAGGACTGGTGTCAAGGCCCAGTGCGGTCTAGGGTCAAGGCCCAGCGTTGTCTGGAGTCAAGGCCCAGCGTGGTCTGGAGTCAAGGCCCAGTGTGGACTGGAGTCAAGGCACAGCGTGGTCTGGAGTCAAGGCCCAGTGCGGTCTAGGGTCAAGGCCCAGCGTTGTCTGGAGTCAAGGCCTAGCGCGGTCTGCATTCAAGGCCCAGCGTGATCTGGAGTCAAGGCCCACCGTGGTCTGGAGTCAAGGCCCAGTGTGGTCTGGAGTCAAGTCCCAATGTGGTCTGGTGTCAAGGCCCAGTGCGGACTGGAGTCAATGCACAGCGTGCTCTGGAGTCAAGGCCCAGTGCGGTCTAGGGTCAAGGCCAAGTGTGGCCTGGAGTCAAGGCCCAGCGTGGTCTGGTGTCAAGGCCCAGTGTAGCCTTGTGTCAAGGCCCAGCGCAGTTTAGAATCAAGGCCCAGCGTGGTCTGGTGTCAAGGCCCAGTGTGGCCTGGAGTCCAGGCCCAATGTGGTCTGGAGTCAAGGCCCAGCGTAGTCTGGAGTCAAGGCACAGCGTGGTCTGGAGTCAAGGCCCAGCGTGGTCTAGTGTCAAGGCCCAGTGTGGTCTGGAGTCAAGGCCCAGCGTGGTCTGGAGTCAATGCCCAGTGCAAACTGGAGTCAAGGCCCAGCGTGGTCTGGAGTCAAGGCCCAGTGCGGTCTGGAGTCAAGGCCCAGTGGGGTCTGGGGTCAAGACCCAGTGCGGGCTGGAGTCAAGGCCCAGCACGGTCTGGAGTCAAGGCCCAATGTGGTCTGGAGTCAAGGCCCAATGTGGTCTGGAGTCAAGGCCCACTGCGGACTGGAGTCAATGCCCAGCATGGTCTGTAGTCAAGGCCCAATGTGGTCTGGAGTCAAGGCCCACTGCAGACTGGAGTCAAGGCCCAGGGTGGTCTAGAGTCAAGGCCCAGTGTGATCTGGAGTCAAGGCCCAGTGTGGTCTGGAGTCAAGGCCCAATGTGGTCTGGTGTCAAGGCCCAGTGTGGCCTTCTGTCAAGGCCCAGCGCAGTCTGGAATCAAGGCCCAGCGTGCTCTGGTGTCAGGGCCCAGTGTAGTCTGGAGTCAAGGCCCAGTGTGGTCTGGAGTCAAGGCCCAGCGTGGTCTGGTGTCAAGGCCCAGTGTAGCCTTGTGTCAAGGCCCAGCGCAGTTTAGAATCAAGGCCCAGCGTGGTCAGGTGTCAAGGCCCAGTGTGGCCTGGAGTCAAGGCCCAGTGTGGTCTGGAGTCAAGGCCCAGCGTGGTCTGGAGTCAAGGCCCAGCGCGGTCTGGAGTCAAGGCCCAGCGTGGTCTAGTGTCAAGGCCCAGTGTGGTCTGGAGACAAGGCCCAGTGTGGTCTGGAGTCAATGCCCAGTGCAGACTGGAGTCAAGGCCCAGCGTGGTCTGGAGTCAAGGCCCAGTGCAGTCTGGAGTCAAGGCCCAGTGTGGCCTGGGGTCAAGACCCAGTGCGGACTGGAGTCAAGGCCCAGCACGGTCTGGAGTCAAGGCCCAGCACGGTCTGGAGTCAAGGCCCAATGTGGTCTGGAGTCAAGGCCCACTGAAGACTGGAGTCAAGGCCCAGCGTGGTCTAGAGTCAAGGCCCAGCGTGGTCTTGTGTCAAGGCCCAGCGTGGTCTGGAGTCAAGGCCCAGCAAGGTCTGGAGTCAAGGCCCAGTGCGGACTGGTGTTAGGGCCCAGTGTGGTCTGGAGTCAAGGCCCAACGCGGTCTGGTGTCAAGACCCAGCGTGGTCTGGTGTCAAGGCCCAGTGTGGCCTTCTGTCAAGGCCTAGCGTAGCCTTGTGTCAAGGCCCAGCGTGGTCTGGTGTCAAGGCCCAGTGCGGACTGGAGTCAAGGCCCAGTGTGGTCTGGAGTCAAGGCTCAGTGTGGCCTGGAGTCAAGGCCCAGCGTGGTCTCGTGTCAAGGCCCAGTGTGGCCTGGAGTCAAAGCCCAGCGTGGTCTGGAGTCAAGGCCCAGCGCAGACTGGAGTCAAGGCCAGCGTCATCTGGGGTCAAGGCCCAGCGCAGTCTGGAGTCAAGGCCCAGTGTGGTCTGGAGCTCAGCGTGGTCTGGAGTCAAGGCCCAGCGCAGACTGGAGTCAAGGCCAGCGTGGTCTGGGGTCAAGGCCCAGCGCAGTCTGGAGTCATGGCCCAGTGTGGTCTGGAGTCAATGCCCAGTGCAGACTGGAGTCAAGGCCAGCGTGGTCTGGGGTCAAGGCCCAGCGCAGTCTGGAGTCAAGGCCCAGTGTGGTCTGGAGCTCAGCGTGGTCTGGAGTCAAGGCCCAGCGCAGACTGGAGTCAAGGCCAGCGTGGTCTGGGGTCAAGGCCCAGCGCAGTCTGGAGTCATGGCCCAGTGTGGTCTGGAGTCAATGCCCAGTGCAGACTGGAGTCAAGGCCCAGCGTGGTCTGGAGTCAAAGCCCAGTGCGGTCTGGAGTCAAGGCCCAGTGTGGTCTGGGGTCAAGACCCAGTGCGGACTGGAGTCAAGGCCCAGCACGGTCTGGAGTCAAGGCCCAATGTGGTCTGGAGTCAAGGCCCACTGCTGACTGGACTGGAGTCAAGGCCCAGTGTGGCCTCGAGTCAAGGACCAGCATGGTCTGGAGTCAATGCCCAATGTGGTCTGGAGTCAAGGCCCACTGCTGACTGGACTGGAGTCAAGGCCCAGTGTGGCCTCGAGTCAAGGACCAGCGTGGTCTGGAGTCAAGGCCCTGAAGGTCTGGAGTCAGGGCCCAGCGTGGCCTGGAGTCAAGGCCCAGCGTGGTCTGGAGTCAAGGCCCAGCGCAGTCTGGAGTCAAGGCCCAGTGTGGTCTGGTGTCAGGGCCCAGTGTGGTCTGGAGTCAAGGCCCAGCACGGTCTGGCATCAAGGCCCAGCGTGGTCTGGCATCAAGGCCCAGTGTGGTCTGGGGTCAAGGCCCAGCATGGTCTGGTGTCAAGGCCCAGTGTGGCCTTGTGTCAAGGCCTGGCATGGCCTTGTGCCATGGCCCAGCACAGTCTGGAATCAAGGCCCAGCATGGTCTGGAGTCAAGGCCCAGTGTGGTCTGGAGTCAAGGCCCAGTGTGGACTGGAGTCAAGGCCCAGTGCGGACTGGAGTCAACATCCAGTGCGGACTGGAGTCAAGGCCCAATGTGTTCTGGAGTCAAGGCCCATTGCAGACTGGAGTCAAGACCCAGTGTGGTTTAGAGTCAAGGCCCAGCGTGGTCTGGAGTCAAGGCCCAATGCTGACTGGAGTCAAGGCCCAGCGTGGTCTGGAGTCAAGGCCCAGTGCAGACTGGAGTCAAGGCCCAGCGTGGTCTGGATTCAAGGCCCAGTGCGGTCTGGAGTCAATGCCCAGTGAGGCCAGGAGTCAAGGCCAGCGTGGTCTGGATTCAAGGCCCAGCGCAGTCTGGAGTCAAGGCCCAGTTTCTTCTGGCATCAAGGCCCAGTGCGGACTGGAGTCGAGGCCCAGCACGGTCTGGAGTCAAGGCCCAATGTGTTCTGGAGTCAAGGCTCACTGCTGACTGGACTGGAGTCAAGGCCCAGTGTGGTCTGGAGTCAAGGCCCAGCAAGGTCTGGAGTCAGGGCCCAGCATGGCCTGGAGTCAAGGCCCAGCGTGGTCTGGAGTCAAGGCCCAGCGCAGTCTGGAGTCAAGGCCCAGTGTGGTCTGGAGTCAAGGCCCAGTGCGGACTGGCGTCAAGGCCCAGCACGGTCTGGGGTCAAGGCCCAGCAAGGTCTGGAGTCAAGGCCCAGTGTGGTCTGGTGTCAGGGCCCAGTGTGGTCTGGAGTCAAGGCTCAGCGCGGTCTGGTGTCAAGGCCCAGCGTGGTCTGGCGTCAAGGCCCAGTGTGGTCTGGGGTCAAGGCCCAGCGTGGTCTGGTGTCAAGGCCGAGTGTGGCCTTGTGTCAAGGCCCAGCGCAGTCTGGAATCAAGGCACAGCGCAGTCTGGAGTCAAGGCCCAGTGTGGTCTGGAGTCAAGGCCCAATGTGGTCTGGGGTCAAGGCCCAGCAAGGTCTGGTTTCAAGGACCAGCGTGGTCTGGAGTCACGGCCCAGCGCGCTCTGGAGTCAAGGCGCAGCGCAGACTTGTGTGAAGGCCCAGCGTGGTCAGGGGTCAAGGCCCAGCGCGGTCTAGAGTCAAGGCCCAGTGTGGTCTGGAGTCAAGGCCCAGTGCGGACTGGAGTCAATGCCCAGCATGGTCTGTAGTCAAGGCCCAATGTGGTCTGGAGTCAAGGCCCACTGCAGACTGGAGTCAAGGCCCAGCGTGGTCGAGAGTCAAGGCCCAGCGTGGTCTGCAGTCAAGGCGCAGTGTGGTCTGGAGTCAAGGCCCAGTGTGGTCTGGTGTCAAGGCCCAGTGTGGCCTTCTGTCAAGGCCCAGCGCAGTCTGGAATCAAGGCCCAGCGTGCTGTGGTGTTAGGACCCAGTGTGATCTGGAGTCAAGGCGCAGTGTGGTCTGGTGTCAAGGCCCAGTGTGGCCTGGAGTCAAGGCCCAGAGTGGTCTGGTGTCAAGGCCCAGTGTAGCCTTGTGTCAAGGCCCAGCGCAGTTTAGAATCAAGGCCCAGCGTGGTCTGGTGTCAAGGCCCAGTGTAGCCTTGTGTCAAGGCCCAGCGTGGTCTGGTGTCAAGGCCCAGTGTGGCCTGGAGTCAAGGCCCAATGTGGTCTGGAGTCAAGGCCCAGCGTGGTCTGGAGTCAAGGCCCAGTGTGGTCTGGAGACAGGGCCCAGCATGGTCGGAGTCAATGCCCAGTGCAGACTGGAGTCAAGGCCCAGCTTGGTCTGGATTCAAGGCCCAGTGCGGTCTGGAGTCAAGGCCCAGTGTGGTCTGGGGTCAAGTCCCAGTGCGGACTGGAGTCAAGGCCCAGCACGGTCTGGAGTCAAGGCACAGCGTGGTCTAGTGTCAAGGCCCAGCACGGTCTGGAGTCAAGGCCCAATGTGGTCTGGAGTCAAGGCCCACTGAAGACTGGAGTCAAGGCCCAGCGTGGTCTAGAGTCAAGGCCCAGCATGGTCTGGTGTCAAGGCCCAGTGCGGACTGGAGTCAAGGACAAGCGTGGTCTGGAGTCAAGGCCCAGCGTTGTCTGGAGTCAAGGCCCAGTGCGGACTGGTGTTAGGGCCCAGTGTGGTCTGGAGTCAAGGCCCAACGCGGTCTAGTGTCAAGGCCCAGCGTGGTCTGGTGTCAAGGCCCAGTGTGGCCTTGTGTCAAGGCCTAGCGTGGCCTTGTGTCAAGTCCCAGCGCAGTCTGGAATCAAGGCCCAGCGTGGTCTGGTGTCAGGGCCCAGTGCGGACTGGAGTCAAGGCCCAGTGTGGTCTAGAGTCAAGGCCCAGCGTGGTCTGGTGTCAAGGCCCAGTGCGGACTGGAGTCAAGGCCCAATGTGGTCTGGAGTCAAGGCCCAGTGTGGCCTGGAGTCAAGGCCCAGCGTGATCTGGAGTCAATGCCCAGCGTGGTCTGGAGTCAAGGCCCAACGTGGTCTCGTGTCAAGGCCCAGTGTGGCCTGGAGTCAAAGCCCAGCGTGGTCTGCATTCAAGGCCCAGCGCAGACTGGAGTCAAGGCCAGCGTAGTCTGGTGTCAAGGCTCAGTGCAGACTGGAATCAAGACCCAGCGTGGTCTAGAGTCAAGGCCCAGCGTGTTCTGGTGTCAAGACCCAGTGCGGACTGGAGTCCAAGGCCCAGTGCGGACTGGTGTTAGGGCCCAGTGTGGTCTGGAGTCAAGGCCCAACGCGGTCTGGAGTCAATCCCCAGCGTGGTCTGGTGTCAAGACCCAGTGTGGCCTTGTGTCAATGCCTAGCGTGGCCTTGTGTCAAGTCCCAGCGCAGTCTGGAATCAAGGCCCAGCGTGGTGTGGTGTCAGGGCCCAGTGCGGACTGGAGTCAAGGCCCAGTGTGGTCTAGAGTCAAGGCCCAGCGTGGTTTGGTGTCAAGGGCCAGTGCGGACTGGAGTCAAGGCCCAGTGTGGTCTGGAGTCAAGGCACAGTGTGGCCTGGAGTCAAGGCCCAGCGTGATCTGGAGTCAATGCCCAGCGTGGTCTGGAGTCAAGGCCCAGCGTGGTCTCGTGTCAAGGCCCAGTGTGGTCTGGAGTCAAAGCCCAGCGTGGTCTGGAGTCAAGGCCCAGCGCAGACAGGAGTCAATGCCCAGCGTGGTCTGGGGTCAAGGCCCAGCGCAGTCTGGAGTCAAGGCCCAGTGTGGTCTGGAGTCAAGGCCCAGTGTGGTCTGGGGTCAAGGCCCAGCGTGGTCTGGTGTCAAGGCCCAGTGTGGCCTTGTGTCAAGGCCTAGCATGGCCTTGTGTCAAGGCCCAGCGCAGTCTGGAATCAAGGCCCAGCATGGTCTGGAGTCAAGGCGCAGTGTGGCTTGGAGTCAAGGCCCAATGTGGTCAGGGGTCAAGGCCCAGCAAGGTCTGGTTTCAAGGACCAGCATGGTCTGGAGTCACGGCCCAGCGTGTTCTGGAGTCAAGGCCCAGCGCAGACTGGTGGGAAGGCCCCGTGTGGTCAGGGGTCAAGGCCCAGCACGGTCTAGAGTCAATGCCCAGCATGGTCTGGAGTCAAGGCCCAATGTGGTGTGGAGTCAAGGCCCACTGCAGACTAGAGTCAAGGCCCAGCGTGGTCTGGAGTCAAGGCCCAGCGCAGTCTGGAGTCAAGGCCCAGTGTGGTCTGGAGTCAAGGCCCAGTGCGGACTGGTGTCAAGGCCCAGCACGGTCTGGGGTCAAGGCCCAGCAAGGTCTGGAGTCAAGGCCCAGTGTGGTCTGGTGTCAGGGCCCAGTGTGGTCTGGAGTCAAGGCTCAGCGCGGTCTGGTGTCAAGGCCCAGCGTGGTCTGGCGTCAAGGCCCAGTGTGGTCTGGGGTCAAGGCCCAGCAAGGTCTGGTTTCAAGGACCAGCGTGGTCTGGAGTCACGGCCCAGCGCGCTCTGGAGTCAAGGCGCAGCGCAGACTTGTGTGAAGGCCCAGCGTGGTCAGGGGTCAAGGCCCAGCGCGGTCTAGAGTCAAGGCCCAGTGTGGTCTGGAGTCAAGGCCCAGTGCGGACTGGAGTCAATGCCCAGCATGGTCTGTAGTCAAGGCCCAATGTGGTCTGGAGTCAAGGCCCACTGCAGACTGGAGTCAAGGCCCAGCGTGGTCTAGAGTCAAGGCCCAGCGTGGTCTGCAGTCAAGGCGCAGTGTGGTCTGGAGTCAAGGCCCAGTGTGGTCTGGTGTCAAGGCCCAGTGTGGCCTTCTGTCAAGGCCCAGCGCACTTTGGAATCAAGGCCCAGCGTGCTGTGGTGTTCGGGCCCAGTGTGGTCTGGAGTCAAGGCGCAGTGTGGTCTGGTGTCAAGGCCCAGTGTGGTCTAGAGTCAAGGCCCAGCGTGGTCTGGTGTCAAGGCCCAGTGCGGGCTGGAGTCAAGGCCCAATGTGGTCTGGAGTCAAGGCCCAGTGTGGCCTGGAGTCAAGGCCCAGCGTGGTCTGCATTCAAGGCCCAGCGCAGACTGGAGTCAAGGCCAGCGTGGTCTGGAATCAAGGCCCAGCGTGCTCTGGTGTCAGGGCCCAGTGTGGTCTGGAGTCAAGGCGCAGTGTGGTCTGGAGTCAAGGCCCAGTGTGGTCTGGTGTCAAGGCCCAGTGTGGCCTGGAGTCAAGGCCCAGCGTGGTCTGGAGTCAAGGCCCAGTGTAGCCTAGTGTCAAGGCCCAGCGCAGTTTAGAATCAAGGCCCAGCGTGGTCTGGTGTCAAGGCCCAGTGTGGCCTGGAGTCAAGGCCCAATGTGGTCTGGAGTCAAGGCCCAGCGTGGTCTGGAGTCAAGGCCCAGTGTGGTCTGGAGACAAGGCCCAGCATGGTCGGAGTCAATGCCCACTGCAGACTGGAGTCAAGGCCCAGCGTGGTCTGGATTCAAGGCCCAGTGCGGTCTGGAGTCAAGGATCAGTGTGGTCTGGGGTCAAGTCCCAGTGCGGACTGGAGTCAAGGCCCAGCACGGTCTGGAGTCAAGGCACAGCGTGGTCTAGTGTCAAGGCCCAGTGTGGTCTGGAGACAAGGCCCAGTGTGGTCTGGAGTCAATGCCCAGTGCAGACTGGAGTCAAGGCCCAGCGTGGTCTGGAGTCAAGGCCCCTGTGCGGTCTGGAGTCAAGGCCCAGTGTGGCCTGGGGTCAAGACCCAGTGCGGACTGGAGTCAAGGCCCAGCGTGGTCTGGAGTCAAGGCCCAGCAAGGTCTGGAGTCAAGGCCCAGCATGGTCTGGAGTCAAGGCCCAGTGCGGACTGGTGTTAGGGCACAGTGTGGTCTGGAGTCAGGGCCAACCCGGTCTGGTTTCAAGGCCCAGCGTGGTCTGGTGTCAAGGCCTAGCGTGGCCTTGTGTCAAGTCCCAGCGCAGTCTGGAATCAAAGCCCAGCTTGGTCTGGTGTCAGGGCCCAGTGCGGACTGGTGTCAAGTCCCAGCGCAGTCTGGAATCAAGGCCCAGCGTGGTCTGGTGTCAGGGCCCAGTGCGGACTGGAGTCAAGGCCCAGTGTGGTCTAGAGTCAAGGCCCAGCGTGGTCTGGTGTCAAGGCCCAGTGCGGACTGGAGTCAAGGCCCAGTGTCGTCTGGAGTCAAGGCCCCGTGTGGCCTGGAGTCAAGGCCCAGCGTGATCTGGAGTCAATGCCCAGCGTGGTCTGGAGTCAAGGCCCAGCGTGGTCTCGTGTCAAGGCCCAGTGTGGCCTGAAGTCAAAGCCGAGCGTGGTCTGCATTCAAGGCCCAGCGCAGACTGGAGTCAAGGCCAGCGTGGTCTGGGGTCAAGGCCAAGCGCAGTCTGGAGTCAAGGCCCAGTGTGGTCTGGAGTCAAGGCCCAGTGCGGACTGGAGTCAAGGCCCAGCACGGTCTGGAGTCAACATCCAGTGCGGACTGGAGTCAAGGCCCAGTGTGGTCTGGAGTCAAGGCCCAGTGTGGACTGGAGTCAAGGCCCAGTGCGGATTGGAGTCAACATCCAGTGCGGACTGGAGTCAAGGCCCAATGTGTTCTGGAGTCAAGGCCCATTGCAGACTGGAGTCAAGACCCAGTGTGGTTTAGAGTCAAGGCCCAGCGTGGTCTGGAGTCAAGGCCCAATGCTGACTGGAGTCAAGGCCCAGCGTGGTCTGGAGTCAAGGCCCAGTGCAGACTGGAGTCAAGGCCCAGCGTGGTCTGGATTCAAGGCCCAGTGCGGTCTGGAGTCAATGCCCAGTGAGGCCAGGAGTCAAGGCCAGCGTGGTCTGGATTCAAGGCCCAGCGCAGTCTGGAGTCAAGGCCCAGTTTCTTCTGGCATCAAGGCCCAGTGCGGACTGGAGTCGAGGCCCAGCACGGTCTGGAGTCAAGGCCCAATGTGTTCTGGAGTCAAGGCTCACTGCTGACTGGACTGGAGTCAAGGCCCAGTGTGGTCTGGAGTCAAGGCCCAGCAAGGTCTGGAGTCAGGGCCCAGCATGGCCTGGAGTCAAGGCCCAGCGTGGTCTGGAGTCAAGGCCCAGCGCAGTCTGGAGTCAAGGCCCAGTGTGGTCTGGAGTCAAGGCCCAGTGCGGACTGGCGTCAAGGCCCAGCACGGTCTGGGGTCAAGGCCCAGCAAGGTCTGGAGTCAAGGCCCAGTGTGGTCTGGTGTCAGGGCCCAGTGTGGTCTGGAGTCAAGGCTCAGCGCGGTCTGGTGTCAAGGCCCAGCGTGGTCTGGCGTCAAGGCCCAGTGTGGTCTGGGGTCAAGGCCCAGCGTGGTCTGGTGTCAAGGCCGAGTGTGGCCTTGTGTCAAGGCCCAGCGCAGTCTGGAATCAAGGCACAGCGCAGTCTGGAGTCAAGGCCCAGTGTGGTCTGGAGTCAAGGCCCAATGTGGTCTGGGGTCAAGGCCCAGCAAGGTCTGGTTTCAAGGACCAGCGTGGTCTGGAGTCACGGCCCAGCGCGCTCTGGAGTCAAGGCGCAGCGCAGACTTGTGTGAAGGCCCAGCGTGGTCAGGGGTCAAGGCCCAGCGCGGTCTAGAGTCAAGGCCCAGTGTGGTCTGGAGTCAAGGCTCAGTGCGGACTGGAGTCAATGCCCAGCATGGTCTGTAGTCAAGGCCCAATGTGGTCTGGAGTCAAGGCCCACTGCAGACTGGAGTCAAGGCCCAGCGTGGTCGAGAGTCAAGGCCCAGCGTGGTCTGCAGTCAAGGCGCAGTGTGGTCTGGAGTCAAGGCCCAGTGTGGTCTGGTGTCAAGGCCCAGTGTGGCCTTCTGTCAAGGCCCAGCGCAGTCTGGAATCAAGGCCCAGCGTGCTGTGGTGTTAGGGCCCAGTGTGATCTGGAGTCAAGGCGCAGTGTGGTCTGGTGTCAAGGCCCAGTGTGGCCTGGAGTCAAGGCCCAGAGTGGTCTGGTGTCAAGGCCCAGTGTAGCCTTGTGTCAAGGCCCAGCGCAGTTTAGAATCAAGGCCCAGCGTGGTCTGGTGTCAAGGCCCAGTGTAGCCTTGTGTCAAGGCCCAGCGTGGTCTGGTGTCAAGGCCCAGTGTGGCCTGGAGTCAAGGCCCAATGTGGTCTGGAGTCAAGGCCCAGCGTGGTCTGGAGTCAAGGCCCAGTGTGGTCTGGAGACAGGGCCCAGCATGTTCGGAGTCAATGCCCAGTGCAGACTGGAGTCAAGGCCCAGCTTGGTCTGGATTCAAGGCCCAGTGCGGTCTGGAGTCAAGGCCCAGTGTGGTCTGGGGTCAAGTCCCAGTGCGGACTGGAGTCAAGGCCCAGCACGGTCTGGAGTCAAGGCACAGCGTGGTCTAGTGTCAAGGCCCAGTGTGGTCTGGAGACAAGGCCCAGTGTGGTCTGGATTCAATGCCCAGTGCAGACTGGAGTCAAGGCCCAGCGTGGTCTGGAGTCAAGGCCCAGTGCGGTCTGGAGTCAAGGCCCAGTGTGGCCTGGGGTCAAGACCCAGTGCGGACTGGAGTCAAGGCCCAGCACGGTCTGGAGTCAAGGCCCAGCACGGTCTGGAGTCAAGGCCCAATGTGGTCTGGAGTCAAGGCCCACTGAAGACTGGAGTCAAGGCCCAGCGTGGTCTAGAGTCAAGGCCCAGCGTGGTCTGGTGTCAAGGCCCAGTGCGGACTGGAGTCAAGGACAAGCGTGGTCTGGAGTCAAGGCCCAGCGTTGTCTGGAGTCAAGGCCCAGTGCGGACTGGTGTTAGGGCCCAGTGTGGTCTGGAGTCAAGGCCCAACGCGGTCTAGTGTCAAGGCCCAGCGTGGTCTGGTGTCAAGGCCCAGTGTGGCCTTCTGTCAAGGCCTAGCGTGGCCTTGTGTCAAGTCCCAGCGCAGTCTGGAATCAAGGCCCAGCGTGGTCTGGTGTCAGGGCCCAGTGCGGACTGGAGTCAAGGCCCAGTGTGGTCTAGAGTCAAGGCCCAGCGTGGTCTGGTGTCAAGGCCCAGTGCGGACTGGAGTCAAGGCCCAATGTGGTCTGGAGTCAAGGCCCAGTGTGGCCTGGAGTCAAGGCCCAGCGTGATCTGGAGTCAATGCCCAGCGTGGTCTGGAGTCAAGGCCCAACGTGGTCTCGTGTCAAGGCCCAGTGTGGCCTGGAGTCAAAGCCCAGCGTGGTCTGCATTCAAGGCCCAGCGCAGACTGGAGTCAAGGCCAGCGTAGTCTGGTGTCAAGGCTCAGTGCAGACTGGAATCAAGACCCAGCGTGGTCTAGAGTCAAGGCCCAGCGTGTTCTGGTGTCAAGACCCAGTGCGGACTGGAGTCCAAGGCCCAGTGCGGACTGGTGTTAGGGCCCAGTGTGGTCTGGAGTCAAGGCCCAACGCGGTCTGGAGTCAATCCCCAGCGTGGTCTGGTGTCAAGACCCAGTGTGGCCTTGTGTCAATGCCTAGCGTGGCCTTGTGTCAAGTCCCAGCGCAGTCTGGAATCAAGGCCCAGCGTGGTGTGGTGTCAGGGCCCAGTGCGGACTGGAGTCAAGGCCCAGTGTGGTCTAGAGTCAAGGCCCAGCGTGGTTTGGTGTCAAGGGCCAGTGCGGACTGGAGTCAAGGCCCAGTGTGGTCTGGAGTCAAGGCACAGTGTGGCCTGGAGTCAAGGCCCAGCGTGATCTGGAGTCAATGCCCAGCGTGGTCTGGAGTCAAGGCCCAGCGTGGTCTCGTGTCAAGGCCCAGTGTGGTCTGGAGTCAAAGCCCAGCGTGGTCTGGAGTCAAGGCCCAGCGCAGACAGGAGTCAATGCCCAGCGTGGTCTGGGGTCAAGGCCCAGCGCAGTCTGGAGTCAAGGCCCAGTGTGGTCTGGAGTCAAGGCCCAGTGTGGTCTGGGGTCAAGGCCCAGCGTGGTCTGGTGTCAAGGCCCAGTGTGGCCTTGTGTCAAGGCCTAGCATGGCCTTGTGTCAAGGCCCAGCGCAGTCTGGAATCAAGGCCCAGCATGGTCTGGAGTCAAGGCGCAGTGTGGCTTGGAGTCAAGGCCCAATGTGGTCAGGGGTCAAGGCCCAGCAAGGTCTGGTTTCAAGGACCAGCATGGTCTGGAGTCACGGCCCAGCGTGTTCTGGAGTCAAGGCCCAGCGCAGACTGGTGGGAAGGCCCCGTGTGGTCAGGGGTCAAGGCCCAGCACGGTCTAGAGTCAATGCCCAGCATGGTCTGGAGTCAAGGCCCAATGTGGTGTGGAGTCAAGGCCCACTGCAGACTAGAGTCAAGGCCCAGCGTGGTCTGGAGTCAAGGCCCAGCGCAGTCTGGAGTCAAGGCCCAGTGTGGTCTGGAGTCAAGGCCCAGTGCGGACTGGTGTCAAGGCCCAGCACGGTCTGGGGTCAAGGCCCAGCAAGGTCTGGAGTCAAGGCCCAGTGTGGTCTGGTGTCAGGGCCCAGTGTGGTCTGGAGTCAAGGCTCAGCGCGGTCTGGTGTCAAGGCCCAGCGTGGTCTGGCGTCAAGGCCCAGTGTGGTCTGGGGTCAAGGCCCAGCAAGGTCTGGTTTCAAGGACCAGCGTGGTCTGGAGTCACGGCCCAGCGCGCTCTGGAGTCAAGGCGCAGCGCAGACTTGTGTGAAGGCCCAGCGTGGTCAGGGGTCAAGGCCCAGCGCGGTCTAGAGTCAAGGCCCAGTGTGGTCTGGAGTCAAGGCCCAGTGCGGACTGGAGTCAATGCCCAGCATGGTCTGTAGTCAAGGCCCAATGTGGTCTGGAGTCAAGGCCCACTGCAGACTGGAGTCAAGGCCCAGCGTGGTCTAGAGTCAAGGCCCAGCGTGGTCTGCAGTCAAGGCGCAGTGTGGTCTGGAGTCAAGGCCCAGTGTGGTCTGGTGTCAAGGCCCAGTGTGGCCTTCTGTCAAGGCCCAGCGCACTTTGGAATCAAGGCCCAGCGTGCTGTGGTGTTCGGGCCCAGTGTGGTCTGGAGTCAAGGCGCAGTGTGGTCTGGTGTCAAGGCCCAGTGTGGTCTAGAGTCAAGGCCCAGCGTGGTCTGGTGTCAAGGCCCAGTGCGGGCTGGAGTCAAGGCCCAATGTGGTCTGGAGTCAAGGCCCAGTGTGGCCTGGAGTCAAGGCCCAGCGTGGTCTGCATTCAAGGCCCAGCGCAGACTGGAGTCAAGGCCAGCGTGGTCTGGAATCAAGGCCCAGCGTGCTCTGGTGTCAGGGCCCAGTGTGGTCTGGAGTCAAGGCGCAGTGTGGTCTGGAGTCAAGGCCCAGTGTGGTCTGGTGTCAAGGCCCAGTGTGGCCTGGAGTCAAGGCCCAGCGTGGTCTGGAGTCAAGGCCCAGTGTAGCCTAGTGTCAAGGCCCAGCGCAGTTTAGAATCAAGGCCCAGCGTGGTCTGGTGTCAAGGCCCAGTGTGGCCTGGAGTCAAGGCCCAATGTGGTCTGGAGTCAAGGCCCAGCGTGGTCTGGAGTCAAGGCCCAGTGTGGTCTGGAGACAAGGCCCAGCATGGTCGGAGTCAATGCCCACTGCAGACTGGAGTCAAGGCCCAGCGTGGTCTGGATTCAAGGCCCAGTGCGGTCTGGAGTCAAGGATCAGTGTGGTCTGGGGTCAAGTCCCAGTGCGGACTGGAGTCAAGGCCCAGCACGGTCTGGAGTCAAGGCACAGCGTGGTCTAGTGTCAAGGCCCAGTGTGGTCTGGAGACAAGGCCCAGTGTGGTCTGGAGTCAATGCCCAGTGCAGACTGGAGTCAAGGCCCAGCGTGGTCTGGAGTCAAGGCCCCTGTGCGGTCTGGAGTCAAGGCCCAGTGTGGCCTGGGGTCAAGACCCAGTGCGGACTGGAGTCAAGGCCCAGCACGGTCTGGAGTCAAGGCCCAGCGTGGTCTGGAGTCAAGGCCCAGCAAGGTCTGGAGTCAAGGCCCAGCATGGTCTGGAGTCAAGGCCCAGTGCGGACTGGTGTTAGGGCACAGTGTGGTCTGGAGTCAGGGCCAACCCGGTCTGGTTTCAAGGCCCAGCGTGGTCTGGTGTCAAGGCCTAGCGTGGCCTTGTGTCAAGTCCCAGCGCAGTCTGGAATCAAAGCCCAGCTTGGTCTGGTGTCAGGGCCCAGTGCGGACTGGTGTCAAGTCCCAGCGCAGTCTGGAATCAAGGCCCAGCGTGGTCTGGTGTCAGGGCCCAGTGCGGACTGGAGTCAAGGCCCAGTGTGGTCTAGAGTCAAGGCCCAGCGTGGTCTGGTGTCAAGGCCCAGTGCGGACTGGAGTCAAGGCCCAGTGTCGTCTGGAGTCAAGGCCCCGTGTGGCCTGGAGTCAAGGCCCAGCGTGATCTGGAGTCAATGCCCAGCGTGGTCTGGAGTCAAGGCCCAGCGTGGTCTCGTGTCAAGGCCCAGTGTGGCCTGAAGTCAAAGCCGAGCGTGGTCTGCATTCAAGGCCCAGCGCAGACTGGAGTCAAGGCCAGCGTGGTCTGGGGTCAAGGCCAAGCGCAGTCTGGAGTCAAGGCCCAGTGTGGTCTGGAGTCAAGGCCCAGTGCGGACTGGAGTCAAGGCCCAGCACGGTCTGGAGTCAAGACCCAATGTGGTCTGGAGTCAAAGCCCACTGCTGACTGGACTGGAGTCAAGGCCCAGTGTGGCCTCGAGTCAAGGACCAGCGTGGTCTGGAGTCAAGGCCCTGC
Organism: Chiloscyllium plagiosum; assembly: GCF_037043375.1. NCBI lineage: Eukaryota > Metazoa > Chordata > Chondrichthyes > Orectolobiformes > Hemiscylliidae > Chiloscyllium > Chiloscyllium plagiosum. The sequence goes on along the minus strand of NW_028270170.1, from coordinate 14,622,623 downwards.
AAGGTCTGGAGCCAGGGCCCAGCGTGGCCTGGAGTCAAGGCCCAGCGTGGTCTGGAGTCAAGGCCCAGCGCAGTCTGGAGTCAAGGCCCAGTGTGGTCTGGAGTCAAGGCCCAGTGCGGACTGGAGTCAAGGCCCAGCACGGTCTGGGGTCAAGGCCCAGCACCGTCTGGAGTCAAGGCCCAGTGTGGTCTGGTGTCAGGGCCCAGTGTGGTCTGGGGTCAAGGTTCAGCGTGGTCTGGTGTCAAGGCCCAGCGTGGTCTGGCATCAAGGCCCAGTGTGGTCTGGGGTCAAGGCCCAGCATGGTCTGGTGTCAAGGCCCAGTGTGGCCTTGTGTCAAGGCCAAGAATGGCCTTGTGTCAAGGCCCAGCACAGTCTGGAATCAAGGCCCAGCATGGTCTGGAGTCAAGGCCCAGTGTGGTCTGGAGTCAAGGCCCAGTGTGGACTGGAGTCAAGGCCCAGTGCGGACTGGAGTCAACATCCAGTGCGGACTGGAGTCAAGGCCCAATGTGTTCTGGAGTCAAGGCCCATTGCAGACTGGAGTCAAGACCCAGTGTGGTTTAGAGTCAAGGCCCAGCGTGGTCTGGAGTCAAGGCCCAATGCTGACTGGAGTCAAGGCCCAGCGTGGTCTGGAGGCAAGGCCCAGCAAGGACTGGATTCAAGGCCCAGCACGGTCTGGAGTCAAGGGACAGTGTGGCCTGGAGTCAAAGCCCAGCGTGGTCTGGAGTCAAGGCCCAGCGCAGATTGGAGTCAAGGCCAGTGTGGTCTGGTGTCAAGGCCCAGCGCAGTCTGGAGTCAAGGCCCAGTGTCGTCTGGAGTCAAGGCCCAGTGCGGACTGGAGTCAAGGCCCAGCACGGTCTGGGGTCAAGGCCCAGCACGGTCTGGAGTCAAGGCCCAATGTGTTCTGGAGTCAAGGCTCACTGCTGACTGGACTGGGGTCAAGGCCCAGTGTGGTCTGGAGTCAAGGCCCAGCAAGGTCTGGAGTCAGGGCCCAGCATGGCCTGGAGTCAAGGCCCAGCGTGGTCTGGAGTCAAGGCCCAGCGCAGTCTGGAGTCAAGGCCCAGTGTGGTCTGGAGTCAGGGCCCAGTGTGGTCTGGAGTCAAGGCTCAGCGCGGTCTGGTGTCAAGGCCCAGCGTGGTCTGGCGTCAAGGCCCAGTGTGGTCTGGGATCAAGGCCCAGCGTGGTCTGGTGTCAAGGCCCAGTGTGTCCTTGTGTCAAGGCCCAGCGCAGTCTGGAATCAAGGCCCAGCGCAGTCTGGAGTCAAGGCCCAGTGTGGCCTGGAGTCAAGGCCCAATGTGGTCTGGGGTCAAGGCCCAGCAAGGTCTGGTTTCAAGGACCAGCGTGGTCTGGAGTCAAGGCCCAGCGTGCTCTGGAGTCAAGGCCCAGCGCAGACTGGTGTGAAGGCCCAGCGAGGTCAGGGGTCAAGGCCCAGCGTGGTCTAGAGTCAAGGCCCAGTGTGGTCTGGTTTCAAGGCCCAGTGTGGACTGGAGTCAAGGCCCAGTGCGGACTGGAGTCAATGCCCAGCATGGTCTGGAGTCAAGGCCCACTGCAGACTGGAGTCAAGGCCCAGCGTGGTCTAGAGTCAAGGCCCAGCGTGGTCTGGAGTCAAGGCCCAGTGTGATCTGGAGTCAAGGCCCAATGTGGTCTGGTGTTAAGGCCCAGTGTGGCCTTCTGTCAAGGCCCAGCGCAGTCTGGAATCAAGGCCCAGCGTGCTCTGGTGTCAGGGCCCAGTGTGGTCTGGAGTCAAGGCGCAGTGTAGTCTGGAGCCAAGGCCCAGTGTGGGCTGGTGTCAAGGCCCAGTGTGGCCTGGAGTCAAGGCCCAGCGTGGTCTGGTGTCAAGGCCCAGTGTAGCCTTGTGTTAAGGCCCAGCGCAGTGAAGAATCAAGGCCCAGCGTGGCCTGGTGTCAAGGCCCAGTGTGGCCTGGAGTCAAGGCCCAATGTGGTCTGGAGTCAAGGCCCAGCGTGATCTGGAGTCAAGGCCCAGTGTGGTCTGGAGACAAGGCCCAGCATGGTCGGAGTCAATGCCCAGTGCAGACTGGAGTCAAGGACCAGTGTGTTCTGGAGTCAAGGCCCATTGCAGACTGGAGTCAAGACCCAGTGTGGTTTAGAGTCAAGGCCCAGCGTGGTCTGGAGTCAAGGCCCAATGCTGACTGGAGTCAAGGCCCAGCGTGGTCTGGAGGCAAGGCCCAGCAAGGACTGGATTCAAGGCCCAGCACGGTCTGGAGTCAAGGGACAGTGTGGCCTGGAGTCAAAGCCCAGCGTGGTCTGGAGTCAAGGCCCAGCGCAGATTGGAGTCAAGGCCAGTGTGGTCTGGTGTCAAGGCCCAGCGCAGTCTGGAGTCAAGGCCCAGTGTCGTCTGGAGTCAAGGCCCAGTGCGGACTGGAGTCAAGGCCCAGCACGGTCTGGGGTCAAGGCCCAGCACGGTCTGGAGTCAAGGCCCAATGTGTTCTGGAGTCAAGGCTCACTGCTGACTGGACTGGGGTCAAGGCCCAGTGTGGTCTGGAGTCAAGGCCCAGCAAGGTCTGGAGTCAGGGCCCAGCATGGCCTGGAGTCAAGGCCCAGCGTGGTCTGGAGTCAAGGCCCAGCGCAGTCTGGAGTCAAGGCCCAGTGTGGTCTGGAGTCAGGGCCCAGTGTGGTCTGGAGTCAAGGCTCAGCGCGGTCTGGTGTCAAGGCCCAGCGTGGTCTGGCGTCAAGGCCCAGTGTGGTCTGGGATCAAGGCCCAGCGTGGTCTGGTGTCAAGGCCCAGTGTGTCCTTGTGTCAAGGCCCAGCGCAGTCTGGAATCAAGGCCCAGCGCAGTCTGGAGTCAAGGCCCAGTGTGGCCTGGAGTCAAGGCCCAATGTGGTCTGGGGTCAAGGCCCAGCAAGGTCTGGTTTCAAGGACCAGCGTGGTCTGGAGTCAAGGCCCAGCGTGCTCTGGAGTCAAGGCCCAGCGCAGACTGGTGTGAAGGCCCAGCGAGGTCAGGGGTCAAGGCCCAGCGTGGTCTAGAGTCAATGCCCAGTGTGGTCTGGTTTCAAGGCCCAGTGTGGACTGGAGTCAAGGCCCAGTGCGGACTGGAGTCAATGCCCAGCATGGTCTGGAGTCAAGGCCCACTGCAGACTGGAGTCAAGGCCCAGCGTGGTCTAGAGTCAAGGCCCAGCGTGGTCTGGAGTCAAGGCCCAGTGTGATCTGGAGTCAAGGCCCAATGTGGTCTGGTGTTAAGGCCCAGTGTGGCCTTCTGTCAAGGCCCAGCGCAGTCTGGAATCAAGGCCCAGCGTGCTCTGGTGTCAGGGCCCAGTGTGGTCTGGAGTCAAGGCGCAGTGTAGTCTGGAGCCAAGGCCCAGTGTGGGCTGGTGTCAAGGCCCAGTGTGGCCTGGAGTCAAGGCCCAGCGTGGTCTGGTGTCAAGGCCCAGTGTAGCCTTGTGTTAAGGCCCAGCGCAGTGAAGAATCAAGGCCCAGCGTGGCCTGGTGTCAAGGCCCAGTGTGGCCTGGAGTCAAGGCCCAATGTGGTCTGGAGTCAAGGCCCAGCGTGATCTGGAGTCAAGGCCCAGCGTGTTCTGGTGTCAAGACCCAGTGCGGACTGGAGTCAAGGCCCAGTGCGGACTGGTGTTAGGGCCCAGTGTGGTCTGGAGTCAAGGCCCAACGCGGTCTGGAGTCAAGCCCCAGCGTGGTCTGGTGTCAAGGCCCAGTGTGGCCTTGTGTCAATGCCTAGCGTGGCCTTGTGTCAAGTCCCAGCGCAGTCTGGAATCAAGGCCCAGCGTGGTCTGGTGTCAGGGCCCAGTGCGGACTGGAGTCAAGGCCCAGTGTGGTCTAGAGTCAAGGCCCAGCGTGGTCTGGTGTCAAGGGCCAGTGCGGACTGGAGTCAAGGCCCAGTGTGGTCTGGAGTCAAGGCACAGTGTGGCCTGGAGTCAATGCCCAGCGTGATCTGGAGTCAATGCCCAGCGTGGTCTGGAGTCAAGGCCCAGCGTGGTCTCGTGTCAAGGCCCAGTGTGGTCTGGAGTCAAAGCCCAGCGTGGTCTGGAGTCAAGGCCCAGCGCAGACAGGAGTCAATGCCCAGCGTGTTCTGGGGTCAAGGCCCAGCGCAGTCTAGAGTCAAGGCCCAGTGTGGTCTGGAGTCAAGGCCCAGTGTGGTCTGGGGTCAAGGCCCAGCGTGGTCTGGTGTCAAGGCCCAGTGTGGCCTTGTGTCAAGGCCTAGCATGGCCTTGTGTCAAGGCCCAGCGCAGTCTGGAATCAAGGCCCAGCATGGTCTGGAGTCAAGGCCCAGTGTGGCTTGGAGTCAAGGCCCAATGTGGTCTGGGGTCAAGGCCCAGCAAGGTCTGGTTTCAAGGACCAGCGTGGTCTGGAGTCACGGCCCAGCGTGTTCTGGAGTCAAGGCCCAGCGCAGACTGGTGGGAAGGCCCAGTGTGGTCAGGGGTCAAGGCCCAGCACGGTCTAGAGTCAATGCCCAGCATGGTCTGTAGTCAAGGCCCAATGTGGTCTGGAGTCAAGGCCCACTGCAGACTGGAGTCAAGGCCCAGCGTGGTCTAGAGTCAAGGCCCAGCGAGGTCGAGTGTCAAAGCCCAGTGCGGACTGGAGTCAAGGCCTAGTGCGGACTGGAGTCAAGGCCAGGCGTGGTCTGGAGGCAAGGCCCAGTACGGTCTGGAGTCAAGGCCCAGCACGGTCTGGAGTCAAGGCCCAGCGTTGTCTGGCGTCAAGGCCCAGCGTGGTCTGGTGTCAAGACCCAGCAGGGTCTGGGGTCAAGGCCCAGTGTGGTCTGGAGACAACGCCCAGTGCGGACTGGAGTCAAGGCCCAGCACGGTCTGGGGTCAAGGCCCAGCACGGTCTGGGGTCAAGGCCCAGCGCGGTCTAGAGTCAAGGCCCAGCATGGTCTAGAGTCAAGGCCCAGCGTGGTCTGGTTTCAAGGCTCAGTGAGGACTGGAGTCAAGGCCCAGTGTGGTCTGGAGTCAAGACCCAGTGTTGTCTGGAGTCAAGGCCCAGTATGGCCTGGAGTCAAGGCCCAGCGTGTTCTGGAGTCAAGTGTCAGTGCGGACTGGAGTCAAGGCCCAGTGTGGTCTGGAGCCAAGGCCGAGTGCGGACTGGGGTCAAGGCCCAGTGTGTTCTGGAGTCAAGGCACAGTGTGGCCTGGAGTCAAGGCCCAATGTAGTATGGAGTCAAGGCCCACTGCAGACTGGAGTCAAGGCCCAGCGTGGTCTAGAGTCAAGGCCCAGCATGGTCTAGTATCAAGGCCCAGTGCGGACTGGAGTCAAGGCCCACTTCAGACTGGAGTCAAGGCCCAGCGTGGTCTAGAGTCAAGGCCCAGCGTGGTCTGGAGTCAAGGCCCAGTGTGATCTGGAGTCAAGGCCCAATGTGGTCTGGAGTTAAGGCCCAGTGTGGCCTTCTGTCAAGGCCCAGCGCAGTCTGGAATCAAGGCCCAGCGTGCTCTGGTGTCAGGGCCCAGTGTGGTCTGGAGTCAAGGCGCAGTGTAGTCTGGAGCCAAGGCCCAGTGTGGGCTGGTGTCAAGGCCCAGTGTGGCCTGGAGTCAAGGCCCAGCGTGGTCTGGTGTCAAGGCCCAGTGTAGCCTTGTGTTAAGGCCCAGCGCAGTGAAGAATCAAGGCCCAGCGTGGTCTGGTGTCAAGGCCCAGTGTGGCCTGGAGTCAAGGCCCAATGTGGTCTGGAGTCAAGGCCCAGCGTGGTCTGGAGTCAAGGCCCAGTGTGGTCTGGAGACAAGGCCCAGCATGGTCGGAGTCAATGCCCAGTGCAGACTGGAGTCAAGGCCCAGCGTGGTCTGGATTCAAGGCCCAGTGCGGTCTGGAGTCAAGGACCAGTGTGGTCTGGGGTCAAGACCCAGTGCGGACTGGAGTCAAGGCCCAGCACGGTCTGGGGTCAAGGCCCAGCAAGGTCTGGTTTCAAGGACCAGCATGGTCTGGAGTTACGGCCCAGCGTGTTCTGGAGTCAAGGCCCAGCGCAGACTGGTGGGAAGGCCTAGTGTGGTCAGGGGTCAAGGCCCAGCACGGACTAGAGTCAATGCCCAGCATGGTCTGTAGTCAAGGCCCAATGTGGTGTGGAGTCAAGGCCCACTGCAGACTGGAGTCAAGGCCCAGCGTGGTCTGGAGTCAAGGCCCAGTGTGGTCTGGTGTCAGGGCCCAGTGTGGTCTGGAGTCAAGGCTCAGCGCGGTCTGGTGTCAAGGCCCAGCGTGGTCTGGCGTCAAGGCCCAGTGTGGTCTGGGGTCAAGGCCCAGCAAGGTCTGGTTTCAAGGACCAGCGTGGTCTGGAGTCACGGCCCAGCGCGCTCTGGAGTCAAGGCGCAGCGCAGACTTGTGTGAAGGCCCAGCGTGGTCAGGGGACAAGGCCCAGCGCGGTCTAGAGTCAAGGCCCAGTGTGGTCTGGAGTCAAGGCCCAGTGCGGACTGGAGTCAATGCCCAGCATGGTCTGTAGTCAAGGCCCAATGTGGTCTGGAGTCAAGGCCCACTGCAGACTGGAGTCAAGGCCCAGCGTGGTCTAGAGTCAAGGCCCAGCGTGGTCTGCAGTCAAGGCGCAGTGTGGTCTGGAGTCAAGGCCCAGTGTGGTCTGGTGTCAAGGCCCAGTGTGGCCTTCTGTCAAGGCCCAGCGCACTCTGGAATCAAGGCCCAGCGTGCAGTGGTGTTAGGGCCCAGTGTGGTCTGGAGTCAAGGCGCAGTGTGGTCTGGTGTCAAGGCCCAGTGTGGTCTAGAGTCAAGGCCCAGCGTGGTCTGGTGTCAAGGCCCAGTGCGGACTGGAGTCAAGGCCCAATGTGGTCTGGAGTCAAGGCCCAGTGTGGCCTGGAGTCAAGGCCCAGCGTGATCTGGAGTCAATGCCCAGCGTGGTCTGGAGTCAAGGCCCAGCGTGGTCTCGTGTCAAGGCCCAGTGTGGCCTGGAGTCAAAGCCCAGCGTGGTCTGCATTCAAGGCCCAGCGCAGACTGGAGTCGAGGCCAGCGTGGTCTGGAATCAAGGCCCAGCGTGCTCTGGTGTCAGGGCCCAGTGTGGTCTGGAGTCAAGGCGCAGTGTGGTCTGGAGTCAAGGCCCAGTGTGGTCTGGTGTCAAGGCCCAGTGTGGCCTGGAGTCAAGGCCCAGCGTGGTCTGGAGTCAAGGCCCAGTGTAGCCTAGTGTCAAGGCCCAGCGCAGTTTAGAATCAAGGCCCAGCGTGGTCTGGTGTCAAGGCCCAGTGTGGCCTGGAGTCAAGGCCCAATGTGGTCTGGAGTCAAGGCCCAGCGTGGTCTGGAGTCAAGGCCCAGTGTGGTCTGGAGACAAGGCCCAGCATGGTCGGAGTCAATGCCCACTGCAGACTGGAGTCAAGGCCCAGCGTGGTCTGGATTCAAGGCCCAGTGCGGTCTGGAGTCAAGGCCCAGTGTGGTCTGGGGTCAAGTCCCAGTGCGGACTGGAGTCAAGGCCCAGCACGGTCTGGAGTCAAGGCACAGCGTGGTCTAGTGTCAAGGCCCAGTGTGGTCTGGAGTCAAGGCCCAGTGTGGTCTGGAGTCAATGCCCAGTGCAGACTGGAGTCAAGGCCCAGCATGGTCTGGAGTCAAGGCCCCTGTGCGGTCTGGAGTCAAGGCCCAGTGTGGCCTGGGGTCAAGACCCAGTGCGGACTGGAGTCAAGGCCCAGCACGGTCTGGAGTCAAGGCCCAGCGTGGTCTGGAGTCAAGGCCCAGCAAGGTCTGGAGTCAAGGCCCAGCGTGGTCTGGAGTCAAGGCCCAGTGCGGACTGGTGTTAGGGCACAGTGTGGTCTGGAGTCAGGGCCAACCCGGTCTGGTGTCAAGGCCCAGCGTGGTCTGGTGTCAAGGCCCAGTGTGGCCTTGTGTCAAGGCCTAGCGTGGCCTTGTGTCAAGTCCCAGCGCAGTCTGGAATCAAAGCCCAGCTTGGTCTGGTGTCAGGGCCCAGTGCGGACTGGTGTCAAGTCCCAGCGCAGTCTGGAATCAAGGCCCAGTGTGGTCTGGAGTCAAGGCCCAGCGTGATCTGGAGTCAATGCCCAGCGTGGTCTGGAGTCAAGGCCCAGCGTGGTCTGGAGTCAAGGCCCAGTGCGGACTGGAGTCAAGGCCCAGCACGGTCTGGAGTCAAGACCCAATGTGGTCTGGAGTCAAGGCCCACTGCTGACTGGACTGGAGTCAAGGCCCAGTGTGGCCTCGAGTCAAGGACCAGCGTGGTCTGGAGTCAAGGCCCTGCAAGGTCTGGAGCCAGGGCCCAGCGTGGCCTGGAGTCAAGGCCCAGCGTGGTCTGGAGTCAAGGCCCTGCGCAGTCTGGAGTCAAGGCCCAGTGTGGTCTGGAGTCAAGGCCCAGTGCGGACTGGAGTCAAGGCCCAGCACGGTCTGGGGTCAAGGCCCAGCACCGTCTGGAGTCAAGGCCCAGTGTGGTCTGGTGTCAGGGCCCAGTGTGATCTGGAGTCAAGGTTCAGCGTGGTCTGCTGTCAAGGCCCAGCGTGGTCTGGCATCAAGGCCCAGTGTGGTCTGGGGTCAAGGCCCAGCATGGTCTGGTGTCAAGGCCCAGTGTGGCCTTGTGTCAAGGCCAAGAATGGCCTTGTGTCAAGGCCCAGCACAGTCTGGAATCAAGGCCCAGCATGGTCTGGAGTCAAGGCCCAGAGTGGTCTAGAGTCAAGGCCCAGTGTGGACTGGAGTCAAGGCCCAGTGCGGACTGGAGTCAACATCCAGTGCGGACTGGAGTCAAGGCCCAATGTGTTCTGGAGTCAAGGCCCATTGCAGACTGGAGTCAAGACCCAGTGTGGTTTAGAGTCAAGGCCCAGCGTGGTCTGGAGTCAAGGCCCAATGCTGACTGGAGTCAAGGCCCAGCGTGGTCTGGAGGCAAGGCCTAGCAAGGACTGGATTCAAGGCCCAGCACGGTCTGGAGTCAAGGGAGAGTGTGGCCTGGAGTCAAAGCCCAGCGTGGTCTGGAGTCAAGGCCCAGCGCAGATTGGAGTCAAGGCCAGCGTGGTCTGGTGTCAAGGCCCAGCGCAGTCTGGAGTCAAGGCCCAGTGTCGTCTGGAGTCAAGGCCCAGTGCGGACTGGAGTCAAGGCCCAGCACGGTCTGGGGTCAAGGCCCAGCACGGTCTGGAGTCAAGGCCCAATGTGTTCTGGAGTCAAGGCTCACTGCTGACTGGACTGGGGTCAAGGCCCAGTGTGGTCTGGAGTCAAGGCCCAGCAAGGTCTGGAGTCAGGGCCCAGCATGGCCTGGAGTCAAGGCCCAGCGTGGTCTGGAGTCAAGGCCCAGCGCAGTCTGGAGTCAAGGCCCAGTGTGGTCTGGAGTCAAGGCCCAGTGCGGACTGGAGTCAAGGCCCAGCACGGTCTGGAGTCAAGGCCCAGTGTGGTCTGGTGTCAGGGCCCAGTGTGGTCTGGAGTCAAGGCTCAGCGCGGTCTGGTGTCAAGGCCCAGCGTGGTCTGGCGTCAAGGCCCAGTGTGGTCTGGGATCAAGGCCCAGCGTGGTCTGGTGTCAAGGCCCAGTGTGTCCTTGTGTCAAGGCCCAGCGCAGTCTGGAATCAAGGCCCAGCGCAGTCTGGAGTCAAGGCCCAGTGTGGCCTGGAGTCAAGGCCCAATGTGGTCTGGGGTCAAGGCCCAGCAAGGTCTGGTTTCAAGGACCAGCGTGGTCTGGAGTCAAGGCCCAGCGTGCTCTGGAGTCAAGGCCCAGCGCAGACTGGTGTGAAGGCCCAGCGAGGTCAGGGGTCAAGGCCCAGCGTGGTCTAGAGTCAAGGCCCAGTGTGGTCTGGTTTCAAGGCCCAGTGTGGACTGGAGTCAAGGCCCAGTGCGGACTGGAGTCAATGCCCAGCATGGTCTGGAGTCAAGGCCCACTGCAGACTGGAGTCAAGGCCCAGCGTGGTCTAGAGTCAAGGCCCAGCGTGGTCTGGAGTCAAGGCCCAGTGTGATCTGGAGTCAAGGCCCAATGTGGTCTGGTGTTAAGGCCCAGTGTGGCCTTCTGTCAAGGCCCAGCGCAGTCTGGAATCAAGGCCCAGCGTGCTCTGGTGTCAGGGCCCAGTGTGGTCTGGAGTCAAGGCGCAGTGTAGTCTGGAGCCAAGGCCCAGTGTGGGCTGGTGTCAAGGCCCAGTGTGGCCTGGAGTCAAGGCCCAGCGTGGTCTGGTGTCAAGGCCCAGTGTAGCCTTGTGTTAAGGCCCAGCGCAGTGAAGAATCAAGGCCCAGCGTGGCCTGGTGTCAAGGCCCAGTGTGGCCTGGAGTCAAGGCCCAATGTGGTCTGGAGTCAAGGCCCAGCGTGATCTGGAGTCAAGGCCCAGTGTGGTCTGGAGACAAGGCCCAGCATGGTCGGAGTCAATGCCCAGTGCAGACTGGAGTCAAGGCCCAGCGTGGTCTGGATTCAAGGCCCAGTGCGGTCTGGAGTCAAGGACCAGTGTGGTCTGGAGTCAAGGCCCAGCACGGTCTGGAGTCAAGGCCTAATGTGGTCTGGAGTCATGGCCCACTGCAGACTGGAATCAAGACCCAGCGTGGTCTAGAGTCAAGGCCCAGCGTGTTCTGGTGTCAAGATCCAGTGCGGACTGGAGTCAAGGCCCAGTGCGGACTGGTGTTAGGGCCCAGTGTGGTCTGGAGTCAAGGCCCAACGCGGTCTGGAGTCAAGCCCCAGCGTGGTCTGGTGTCAAGGCCCAGTGTGGCCTTGTGTCAATGCCTAGCGTGGCCTTGTGTCAAGTCCCAGCGCAGTCTGGAATCAAGGCCCAGCGTGGTCTGGTGTCAGGGCCCAGTGCGGACTGGAGTCAAGGCCCAGTGTGGTCTAGAGTCAAGGCCCAGCGTGGTCTGGTGTCAAGGGCCAGTGCGGACTGGAGTCAAGGCCCAGTGTGGTCTGGAGTCAAGGCACAGTGTGGCCTGGAGTCAATGCCCAGCGTGATCTGGAGTCAATGCCCAGCGTGGTCTGGAGTCAAGGCCCAGCGTGGTCTCGTGTCAAGGCCCAGTGTGGTCTGGAGTCAAAGCCCAGCGTGGTCTGGAGTCAAGGCCCAGCGCAGACAGGAGTCAATGCCCAACGTGGTCTGGGGTCAAGGCCCAGCGCAGTCTGGAGTCAAGGCCCAGTGTGGTCTGGAGTCAAGGCCCAGTGTGGTCTGGGGTCAAGGCCCAGCGTGGTCTGGTGTCAAGGCCCAGTGTGGCCTTGTGTCAAGGCCCAGCGCAGTCTGGAATCAAGGCCCAGCATGGTCTGGAGTCAAGGCCCAGTGTGGCTTGGAGTCAAGGCCCAATGTGGTCTGGGGTCAAGCCCAGCAAGGTCTGGTTTCAAGGACCAGCGTGGTCTGGAGTCACGGCCCAGCGTGTTCTGGAGTCAAGGCCCAGCGCAGACTGGTGGGAAGGCCCAGTGTGGTCAGGGGTCAAGGCCCAGCACGGTCTAGAGTCAATGCCCAGCATGGTCTGTAGTCAAGGCCCAATGTGGTCTGGAGTCAAGGCCCACTGCAGACTGGAGTCAAGGCCCAGCGTGGTCTAGAGTCAATGCCCAGCGAGGTCGAGTGTCAAAGCCCAGTGCGGACTGGAGTCAAGGCCCAGCGCGGACTGGAGTCAAGGCCTAGTGCGGACTGGAGTCAAGGCTAGGCGTGGTCTGGAGGCAAGGCCCAGCACGGTCTGGAGTCAAGGCCCAGCACGGTCTGGAGTCAAGGCCCAGCGTTGTCTGGCGTCAAGGCCCAGCGTGGTCTGGTGTCAAGACCCAGCAGGGTCTGGGGTCAAGGCCCAGTGTGGTCTGGAGACAACGCCCAGTGCGGACTGGAGTCAAGGCCCAGCACGGTCTGGGGTCAAGGCCCAGCACGGTCTGGGGTCAAGGCCCAGCGCGGTCTGGAGTCAACACCCAGTATGGTCTGGGGTCAAGGCCCAGTGCGGACTGGAGTCAATGCCCAGCACGGTCTGGAGTCAAAGCCCAGCACCGTCTGGAGTCAAGGCCCAATGTGGTCTGGAGTCAAGGCCCACTGCAGACTGGAGTCAAGGCCCAGCATGGTCTAGAGTCAAGGCCCAGCATGGTCTAGAGTCAAGGCCCAGCGTGGTCTGGTTTCAAGGCTCAGTGAGGACTGGAGTCAAGGCCCAGTGTGGTCTGGAGTCAAGACCCAGTGTTGTCTGGAGTCAAGGCCCAGTATGGCCTGGAGTCAAGGCCCAGCGTGTTCTGGAGTCAAGTGTCAGTGCGGACTGGAGTCAAGGCCCAGTGTGGTCTGGAGCCAAGGCCGAGTGCGGACTGGGGTCAAGGCCCAGTGTCTTCTGGAGTCAAGGCACAGTGTGGCCTGGAGTCAAGGCCCAATGTAGTATGGAGTCAAGGCCCACTGCAGACTGGAGTCAAGGCCCAGCGTGGTCTAGAGTCAAGGCCCAGCATGATCTAGTATCAAGGCCCAGTGCGGACTGGAGTCAAGGCCCACTTCAGACTGGAGTCACGGCCCAGCGTGGTCTAGAGTCAAGGCCCAGCGTGGTCTGGAGTCAAGGCCCAGTGTGATCTGGAGTCAAGGCCCAATGTGGTCTGGAGTTAAGGCCCAGTGTGGCCTTCTGTCAAGGCCCAGCGCAGTCTGGAATCAAAGCCCAGCGTGCTCTGGTGTCAGGGCCCAGTGTGGTCTGGAGTCAAGGCGCAGTGTAGTCTGGAGCCAAGGCCCAGTGTGGGCTGGTGTCAAGGCCCAGTGTGGCCTGGAGTCAAGGCCCAGCGTGGTCTGGTGTCAAGGCCCAGTGTAGCCTTGTGTTAAGGCCCAGCGCAGTGAAGAATCAAGGCCCAGCGTGGCCTGGTGTCAAGGCCCAGTGTGGCCTGGAGTCAAGGCCCAATGTGGTCTGGAGTCAAGGCCCACTGCAGACTGGAGTCAAGGCCCAGCGTGGTCTGGAGTCAAGGCCCAGCGTGGTCTGGAGTCAAGGCCCAGTGTGGTCTGGAGACAAGGCCCAGCATGGTCGGAGTCAATGCCCAGTGCAGACTGGAGTCAAGGCCCAGCGTGGTCTGGATTCAAGGCCCAGTGCGGTCTGGAGTCAAGGACCAGTGTGGTCTGGGGTCAAGACCCAGTGCGGACTGGAGTCAAGGCCCAGCACGGTCTGGAGTCAAGGCCTAATGTGGTCTGGAGTCATGGCCCACTGCAGACTGGAATCAAGACCCAGCGTGGTCTAGAGTCAAGGCCCAGCGTGTTCTGGTGTCAAGGCCCAGTGCGGACTGGTGTTAGGGCCCAGTGTGGTCTGGAGTCAAGGCCCAACGCGGTCTGGAGTCAAGCCCCAGCGTGGTCTGGTGTCAAGGCCCAGTGTGGCCTTGTGTCAATGCCTAGCGTGGCCTTGTGTCAAGTCCCAGCGCAGTCTGGAATCAAGGCCCAGCGTGGTCTGGTGTCAGGGCCCAGTGCGGACTGGAGTCAAGGCCCAGTGTGGTCTAGAGTCAAGGCCCAGCGTGGTCTGGTGTCAAGGGCCAGTGCGGACTGGAGTCAAGGCCCAGTGTGGCCTGGAGTCAAGGCCCAGCGTGATCTGGAGTCAATGCCCAGCGTGGTCTGGAGTCAAGGCCCAGCGTGGTCTCGTGTCAAGGCCCAGTGTGGTCTGGAGTCAAAGCCCAGCGTGGTCTGGAGTCAAGGCCCAACGCAGACAGGCGTCAATGCCCAGCGTGGTCTGGGGTCAAGGCCCAGCGCAGTCTGGAGTGAAGGCCCAGTGTGGTCTGGAGTAAAGGCCCAGTGTGGTCTGGGGTCAAGGCCCAGTGTGGCCTTGTGTCAAGGCCTAGTATGGCCTTGTGTCAAGGCCCAGCGCAGTCTGGAATCAAGGCCCAGCATGTTCTGGAGTCAAGGCCCAGTGTGGCTTGGAGTCAAGGCCCAATGTGGTCTGGGGTCAAGGCCCAGCAAGGTCTGGTTTCAAGGACCAGCGTGGTCTGGAGTCACGGCCCAGCGTGTTCTGGAGTCAAGGCCCAGCGCAGACTGGTGGCAAGGCCCAGTGTGGTCAGGGGTCAAGGCCCAGCACGGTCTAGAGTCAATGCCCAGCCTGGTCTGTAGTCAAGGCCCAATGTGGTCTGGAGTCAAGGCCCACTGCAGACTGGAGTCAAGGCCCAGCGTGGTCTAGAGTCAAGGCCCAGCGAGGCCGAGTGTCAAAGCCCAGTGCGGACTGGAGTCAAGGCCCAGCGCGGACTGGAGTCAAGGTCTAGTGCGGACTGGAGTCAAGGCTAGGCGTGGTCTGGAGGCAAGGCCCAGCACGGTCTGGAGTCAAGGCCCAGCATGGTCTGGAGTCAAGGCCCAGCATGGTCTGGAGTCAAGGCCCAGCGTTGTCTGGCGTCAAGGCCCAGCGTGGTCTGGTGTCAAGACCCAGCAGGGTCTGGGGTCAAGGCCCAGTGTGGTCTGGAGTCAACGCCCAGTGCGGACTGGAGTCAAGGCCCGGCACGGTTTGGGGTCAAGGCCCAGCACGGTCTGGGGTCAAGGCCCAGCGCGGTCTGGAGTCAACACCCAGTATGGTCTGGGGTCAAGGCCCAGTGCGGACTGGAGTCAATGCCCAGCACGGTCTGGAGTCAAAGCCCAGCACCGTCTGGAGTCAAGGCCCAATGTGGTCTGGAGTCAAGGCCCACTGCAGACTGGAGTCAAGGCCCAGCATGGTCTAGAGTCAAGGCCCAGCATGGTCTAGAGTCAAGGCCCAGCGTGGTCTGGTTTCAAGGCTCAGTGAGGACTGGAGTCAAGGCCCAGTGTGGTCTGGAGTCAAGACCCAGTGTTGTCTGGAGTCAAGGCCCAGTATGGCCTGGAGTCAAGGCCCAGCGTGTTCTGGAGCCAAGGCCGAGTGCGGACTGGGGTCAAGGCCCAGTGTGTTCTGGAGTCAAGGCACAGTGTGGCCTGGAGTCAAGGCCCAATGTAGTCTGGAGTCAAGGCCCACTGCAGACTGGAGTCAAGGCCCAGCGTGGTCTAGAGTCAAGGCCCAGCATGGTCTAGTATCAAGGCCCAGTGCGGACTGGAGTCAAGGCCCAGTGCGGACTGGAGTCAAGGCCCAGTGTGGTCTGGATTCAAGGCCCAGCATGGCCCGGAGTGAAGGCCCAGCATGGTCTGGAGTCAAGGCACAGTGTGATCTGTAGTCAAGGCCCAGCAAGGTCTGGAGTCAAGCCCAACACGGTCTGGAGTCAAGGCCCAGCATGGTCTGGAGTCAAGGCTCAGCGTGGTCTGGAGTCAAGGCTCTCCGTGGTATGGTGTCAAGATCCAGTGATGACTGGAGTCAAGGCCCAGCACGGTCTGGAGTCAAGGCCCAGCGTGGTCTGGTGTCAAGGCCCAGTGCGGACTGGAGTCAAGGCCCAGTGCAGACTGGAGTCACGACCCAGCGTGTTCTGGAGTCAAGGCCCAGCGCAGAATGGTGGGAAGGCCCAGTGTGGTCAGGGGTCAAGGCCCAGCGCGGTCTAGAGTCAATGCCCAGCATGGTCTGTAGTCAAGGCCCAATGTGGTCTGGAGTCAAGGCCCACTGCAGACTGGAGTCAAGGCCCAGCGTGGTCTAGAGTCAAGGCCCAGCGAGGTCTAGTGTCAAAGCCCAGTGCGGACTGGAGTCAAGGCCCAGCGCGGACTGGAGTCAAGGCCTAGTGCGGACTGGAGTCAAGGCTAGGCGTGGTCTGGAGGCAAGGCTCAGCACGGTCTGGAGTCAAGGCCCAGTACGGTCTGGAGTCAAGGCCCAGCGTTGTCTGGCGTCAAGGCCCAGCGTGGTCTGGTGTCAAGGCCCAGTGTGGCCTGGAGTCAAGGCCCAGCGTGGTCTGGGGTCAAGGCCCAGCGCAGACTGGAGTCAAGGCCCAGCACAGACTGGAGTCAAGGCCCAGTGCGGACTGGAGTCAAGACCAAGTGCGGACTGGAGTCAAGGCCCAGCACGGTCAGGAGTCAAGGACCAATGTGTTCTGGAGTCAAGGCCCACTGCAGACTGGAGTCAAGGCCCAGTGTGGTTTAGAGTCATGGCCCAGTGTAGCCTTGTGTCAAGGCCCAGCGCAGTCTAGAATCAAGACCCAGCGTAGTCTGGTGTCAAGGCGCAGTGAGGCCTGGAGTCAAGGCCCAATGTGGTCTGGAGTCAAGACCCAGCAAGGTCTGGACTCAAGGCACAGCGTGGTCTGGGGTCAAGGCCCAGTGCAGTCTGGAGTCAAGGCCCAGCGCTGACTGGAGTCAAGGCCCAGTGTGGACTGGAGTCAAGGCCCAGTGCGGACTGGAGTCAAGGCCCAGCACGGTCTGGTGTCAAGGCACAGCACGGTCTGGAGTCAAGGCCCAATGTGGTCTGGAGTCAAGGCCCACTGCTGACTGGACTGGAGTCAAGGCCCAGTGTGGTCTGGAGTCAAGGCCCAGCAAGGTCTGGAGTCAGGGCCCAGCGTGGCCTGGAGTCAAGGCCCAGCGTTGTCTTGAGTCAAGGCCCAGCGCCGTCTGGAGTCAAGGCCCAGTGTGGTCTGGAGTGAAGGCCCAGCACGGTCTGGGGTCAAGACCCAGCACGGTCTGGAGTCAAGGCCCAGTGTGGTCTGGAGTCAACGCCCAGTGCGGACTGGAGTCAAGGCCCAGTGTGGACTGGAGTCAAGGCCCAGTGCGGACTGGAGTCAAGGCCCAGCGCAGACTGGTGGCAAGGCCCAGTGTGGTCAGGGGTCAAGGCCCAGCACGGTCTAGAGTCAATGCCCAGCCTGGTCTGTAGTCAAGGCCCAATGTGGTCTGGAGTCAAGGCCCACTGCAGACTGGAGTCAAGGCCCAGCGTGGTCTAGAGTCAAGGCCCAGCGAGGCCGAGTGTCAAAGCCCAGTGCGGACTGGAGTCAAGGCCCAGCGCGGACTGGAGTCAAGGTCTAGTGCGGACTGGAGTCAAGGCTAGGCGTGGTCTGGAGGCAAGGCCCAGCACGGTCTGGAGTCAAGGCCCAGCATGGTCTGGAGTCAAGGCCCAGCGTTGTCTGGCGTCAAGGCCCAGCGTGGTCTGGTGTCAAGACCCAGCAGGGTCTGGGGTCAAGGCCCAGTGTGGTCTGGAGTCAACGCCCAGTGCGGACTGGAGTCAAGGCCCGGCACGGTTTGGGGTCAAGGCCCAGCACGGTCTGGGGTCAAGGCCCAGCGCGGTCTGGAGTCAACACCCAGTATGGTCTGGGGTCAAGGCCCAGTGCGGACTGGAGTCAATGCCCAGCACGGTCTGGAGTCAAAGCCCAGCACCGTCTGGAGTCAAGGCCCAATGTGGTCTGGAGTCAAGGCCCACTGCAGACTGGAGTCAAGGCCCAGCATGGTCTAGAGTCAAGGCCCAGCATGGTCTAGAGTCAAGGCCCAGCGTGGTCTGGTTTCAAGGCTCAGTGAGGACTGGAGTCAAGGCCCAGTGTGGTCTGGAGTCAAGACCCAGTGTTGTCTGGAGTCAAGGCCCAGTATGGCCTGGAGTCAAGGCCCAGCGTGTTCTGGAGCCAAGGCCGAGTGCGGACTGGGGTCAAGGCCCAGTGTGTTCTGGAGTCAAGGCACAGTGTGGCCTGGAGTCAAGGCCCAATGTAGTCTGGAGTCAAGGCCCACTGCAGACTGGAGTCAAGGCCCAGCGTGGTCTAGAGTCAAGGCCCAGCATGGTCTAGTATCAAGGCCCAGTGCGGACTGGAGTCAAGGCCCAGTGCGGACTGGAGTCAAGGCCCAGTGTTGTCTGGATTCAAGGCCCAGCATGGCCCGGAGTGAAGGCCCAGCATGGTCTGGAGTCAAGGCACAGTGTGATCTGTAGTCAAGGCCCAGCAAGGTCTGGAGTCAAGCCCAACACGGTCTGGAGTCAAGGCCCAGCATGGTCTGGAGTCAAGGCTCAGCGTGGTCTGGAGTCAAGGCTCTCCGTGGTATGGTGTCAAGATCCAGTGATGACTGGAGTCAAGGCCCAGCACGGTCTGGAGTCAAGGCCCAGCGTGGTCTGGTGTCAAGGCCCAGTGCGGACTGGAGTCAAGGCCCAGTGCAGACTGGAGTCACGACCCAGCGTGTTCTGGAGTCAAGGCCCAGCGCAGAATGGTGGGAAGGCCCAGTGTGGTCAGGGGTCAAGGCCCAGCGCGGTCTAGAGTCAATGCCCAGCATGGTCTGTAGTCAAGGCCCAATGTGGTCTGGAGTCAAGGCCCACTGCAGACTGGAGTCAAGGCCCAGCGTGGTCTAGAGTCAAGGCCCAGCGAGGTCTAGTGTCAAAGCCCAGTGCGGACTGGAGTCAAGGCCCAGCGCGGACTGGAGTCAAGGCCTAGTGCGGACTGGAGTCAAGGCTAGGCGTGGTCTGGAGGCAAGGCTCAGCACGGTCTGGAGTCAAGGCCCAGCACGGTCTGGAGTCAAGGCCCAGCGTTGTCTGGCGTCAAGGCCCAGCGTGGTCTGGTGTCAAGGCCCAGTGTGGCCTGGAGTCAAGGCCCAGCGTGGTCTGGGGTCAAGGCCCAGCGCAGACTGGAGTCAAGGCCCAGCACAGACTGGAGTCAAGGCCCAGTGCGGACTGGAGTCAAGACCAAGTGCGGACTGGAGTCAAGGCCCAGTGTGGTCTGGGGTCAAGGCCCAGCGTGGTCTGGTGTCAAGGCCCAGTGTGGCCTTGTGTCAAGGCCCAGCGTGGTCTGGTGTCAAGGCCCAGTGTGGCCTTGTGTCAAGGCCCAGCATGGCCTGGAGTCAAGGCCCAGCGTTGTCTTGAGTCAAGGCCCAGCGCCGTCTGGAGTCAAGGCCCAGTGTGGTCTGGAGTGAAGGCCCAGCACGGTCTGGGGTCAAGACCCAGCACGGTCTGGAGTCAAGGCCCAGTGTGGTCTGGAGTCAACGCCCAGTGCGGACTGGAGTCAAGGCCCAGCACGGTCTGGGGTCAAGGCCCAGCGCGGTCTGGAGTCAACGCCCAGTATGGTCTGGGGTCAAGGCCCAGTGCGGACTGGAGTCAAAGCCCAGCACCGTCTGGAGTCAAGGCCCAATGTGGTCTGGAGTCAAGGCCCACTGCAGACTGGAGTCAAGGCCCAGCATGGTCTAGAGTCAAGGCCCAGCATGGTCTAGAGTCAAGGCCCAGCGTGGTCGGGTGTCAAGGCTCAGTGATGACTGGAGTCAAGGCCCAGTGTGGTCTGGAGTCAAGACCCAGCAAGGTCTGGACTCAAGGCACAGCGTGGTCTGGTGTCAAGGCCCAGTGCAGACTGGAGTCAAGGCCCAGTGTGGTCTGGGGTCAAGGCCCAGTGCAGTCTGGAGTCAAGGCCCAGTGTGGTCTGGATTCAAGGCCCAGTGTGGACTGGAGTCAAGGCCCAGTGCGGACTGGAGTCAATGCCCAGCATGGTCTGTAGTCAAGGCCCAATGTGGTCTGGAGTCAAGGCCCACTGCAGACTGGAGTCAAGGCCCAGCGTGGTCTAGAGTCAAGGCCCAGCGTGGTCTGGAGTCAAAGCCCAGTGCGGACTGGAATCAAGGCCCAGCGCGGACTGGAGTCAAGGCCTTGTGCGGACTTCAGTCAAGGCCCAGCGTGGTCTGGAGGCAATCCCAGCAAGGACTGGAGACAAGGCCCAGCACGGTCTGGAGTCAAGGCCCAGCGTGGTCTGGCGTCAAGGCCCAGCGTGGTCTGGTGTCAAGGCCCAGCGTGGCCTGGAGTCAAGGCCCAGTGCAGACTGGAGTCAAGGCCCCAGTGTGGTCTGGAGTCAGGGCCCAGCGTGGCCTGGAGTCAAGGCCCAGCGTTGTCTGGAGTCAAGGCCCAGCGCAGTCTGGAGTCAAGGCCCAGTGTGGTCTGGAGTCAACGCCCAGTGCGGACTGGAGTCAAGGCCCAGCAAGGTCTGGAGTCAAGCCCAACACGGTCTGGAGTCAAGGCCCAGCATGGTCTGGAGTCAAGGCTCAGCGTGGTCTGGAGTCAAGGC
Source organism: Chiloscyllium plagiosum (assembly GCF_037043375.1). Lineage (NCBI taxonomy): Eukaryota > Metazoa > Chordata > Chondrichthyes > Orectolobiformes > Hemiscylliidae > Chiloscyllium > Chiloscyllium plagiosum. The sequence continues at coordinate 14,603,020 of NW_028270170.1, read as the reverse complement.
TCTCCGTGGTATGGTGTCAAGATCCAGTGCGGACTGGAGTCAAGGCCCAGCACGGTCTGGAGTCAAGGCCCAGCGTGGTCTGGTGTCAAGGCCCAGTGCGGACTGGAGTCAAGGCCCAGTGCAGACTGGAGTCAAGGACCAGCGTGGTCTGGAGTCAAGGCCCAGCAAGGTCTGGAGTCAAGGCCCAGCGCTGTCTGGAGTCAAGGCCCAGTGCGGACTGGTGTTAGGGCCCAGTGTGGTCTGGAGTCAAGGCCCAACGCGGTCTGGTGTCAAGGCCCAGCGTGGTCTGGTGTCAAGGCCCAGTGTGGCCTTGTGTCAAGGCCTAGCGTGGCCTTGTGTCAAGTCCCAGCGCAGTCTGGAATCAAAGCCCAGCCTGGTCTGGTGTCAGGGCCCAGTGCGGACTGGAGTCAAGGCCCAGTGTCGTCTAGAGTCAAGGCCCAGCGTGGTCTGGTGTCAAGGCCCAGTGCGGACTGGAGTCAAGGCCCAGTGTGGTCTGGAGTCAAGGCCCAGTGTGGCCTGGGGTCAAGGCCCAGCGTGATCTGGAGTCAATGCCCAGCGTGGTCTGGAGTCAAGACCCAGCGTGGTCTCGTGTCAAGGCCCAGTGTGGCCTGGAGTCAAAGCCCAGCGTGGTCTGGAGTCAAGGCCCAGCGCAGACTGGAGTCAAGGCCAGCGTGGTCTGGGGTCAAGGCCCAGCGCAGTCTGGAGTCAAGGCCCAGTGTGGCCTGGAGTCAAGGCCCAGTGCGGACTGGAGTCAAGGCACAGCACGGTCTGGAGTCAAGGCCCAAAGTGGTCTGGAGTCAAGGCCCACTGCTGACTGGACTGGAGTCAAGGCCCAGCGTTGTCTTGAGTCAAGGCCCAGCGCAGTCTGGAGTCAAGGCCCAGTGTGGTCTGGAGTCAAGGCCCAGTGCGGACTGGAGTCAAGGCCCAGCACGGTCTGGGGTCAAGACCCAGCAGGGTCTGGAGTCAAGGCCCAGTGTGGTCTGGAGTCAACGCCCAGTGCGGACTGGAGTCAAGGCCCAGCACGGTCTGGGGTCAAGGCCCAGCACGGTCTGGGGTCAAGGCCCAGCGCGGTCTGGAGTCAACGCCCAGTATGGTCTGGGGTCAAGGCCCAGTGCGGACTGGAGTCAAAGCCCAGCACCGTCTGGAGTCAAGGCCCAGTGTGGCCTGGAGTCAAAGCCAAGCGTGGTCTGGAGTCAAGGCCCAGCGCAGACTGGAGTCAAGGCCAGCGTGGTCTGGGGTCAAGGCCCAGCGCAGTCTGGAGTCAAGGCCCAGTGTGGCCTGGAGTCAAGGCCCAGTGCGGACTGGAGACGAGGCACAGCACGGTCTGGAGTCAAGGCCCAATGTGGTCTGGAGTCAAGGCCCACTGCTGACTGGACTGGAGTCAAGGCCCAGCGTTGCCTTGAGTCAAGGCCCAGCGCAGTCTGGAGTCAAGGCCCAGTGTGGTCTGGAGTCAAGGCCCAGTGCGGACTGGAGTCAAGGCCCAGCACGGTCTGGGGTCAAGACCCAGCAGGGTCTGGAGTCAAGGCCCAGTGTGGTCTGGAGTCAACGCCCAGTGCGGACTGGAGTCAAGGCCCAGCACGGTCTGGGGTCAAGGCCCAGCACGGTCTGGGGTCAAGGCCCAGCGCAGTCTGGAGTCAACGCCCAGTATGGTCTGGGGTCAAGGCCCAGTGCGGACTGGAGTCAAAGCCCAGCACCGTCTGGAGTCAAGGCCCAGTGTGGCCTGGAGTCAAAGCCAAGCGTGGTCTGGAGTCAAGGCCCAGGGCAGACTGGAGTCAAGGCCAGCGTGGTCTGGGGTCAAGGCCCAGCGCAGTCTGGAGTCAAGGCCCACTGTGGCCTGGAGTCAAGGCCCAGTGCGGACTGGAGTCAAGGCACAGCACGGTCTGGAGTCAAGGCCCAATGTGGTCTGGAGTCAAGGCCCACTGCTGACTGGACTGGAGTCAAGGCCCAGTGTGGTCTGGAGTCAAGGCCCAGCAAGGTCTGGAGTCAAGGCCCAGTGTGGCCTGGAGTCAAAGCCAAGCGTAGTCTGGAGTCAAGGCCCAGCGCTGACTGGAGTCAAGGCCAGCGTGGTCTGGGGTCAAGGCCCAGCGCAGTCTGGAGTCAAGGCCCAGTGTGGCCTGGAGTCAAGGCCCAGTGCGGACTGGAGTCAAGGCACAGCACGGTCTGGAGTCAAGGCCCAATGTGGTCTGGAGTCAAGGCCCACTGCTGACTGGACTGGAGTCAAGGCCCAGCGTTGTCTTGAGTCAAGGCCCAGCGCAGTCTGGAGTCAAGGCCCAGTGTGGTCTGGAGTCAAGGCCCAGTACGGACTGGAGTCAAGGCCCAGCACGGTCCGGGGTCAAGACCCAGCAGGGTCTGGAGTCAAGGCCCAGTGTGGTCTGGAGTCAACGCCCAGTGCGGACTGGAGTCAAGGCCCAGCACGGTCTGGGGTCAAGGCCCAGCACGGTCTGGGGTCAAGGCCCAGCGCGGTCTGGAGTCAACGCCCAGTATGGTCTGGGGTCAAGGCCCAGTGCGGACTGGAGTCAAAGCCCAGCACCGTCTGGAGTCAAGGCCCAATGTGGTCTGGAGTCAAGGCCCACTGCAGACTGGAGTCAAGGCCCAGCATGGTCTAGAGTCAAGGCCCAGCATGGACTAGAGTCAAGGCCCAGCGTGGTCTGGTGTCAAGGCTCAGTGATGACTGGAGTCAAGGCCCAGTGTGGTCTGGAGTCAGGGCCCAGCGTGGCCTGGAGTCAAGGCCCAGCGTTGTCTGGAGTCAAGGCCCAGCGCAGTCTGGAGGCAAGGCCCAGCACGGTCTGGGGTCAAGACCCAGCAGGGTCTGTAGTCAAGGCCCAGTGTGGTCTGGAGTCAACGCCCAGTGCGGACTGGAGTCAAGGCCCAGCACGGTCTGGGGTCAAGGCCCAGCACGGTCTGGGGTCAAGGCCCAGCGCGGTCTGGAGACAACACCCAGTATGGTCTGGGGTCAAGGCCCAGTGCGGACTGGAGTCAATGCCCAGCACGGTCTGGAGTCAAAGCCCAGCACCGTCTGGAGTCAAGGCCCAGCATGGTCTCGAGTCAAGGCCCAGCATGGCCTCGAGTCAAGGCCCAGCGTGGTCTGGTTTCAAGGCACAGTGTGGCCGGGAGTCAAGGCCCAATGTAGTCTGGAGTCAAGTCCCACTGCAGACTGGAGTCAAGGCCCAGCGTGTTCTAGAGTCAAGGCCCAGCATGGTCTAGTATCAAGGCCCAGTGCGGACTGGAGTCAAGGCCCAGTGCGGACTGGAGTCAAGGCCCAGTGTGGTCTGGATTCAAGGCCCAGCATGGCCCGGAGTGAAGGCCCAGTGTGGTCTGGAGTCAAGGCCCAGCAAGGTCTGGAGTCAAGCCCAACACAGTCTGGAGTCAAGGCCCAGCATGGTCTGGAGTCAAGGCTCAGCGTGGTCTGGAGTCAAGGCTCTCCGTGGTATGGTGTCAAGATCCAGTGTGGACTGGAGTCAAGGCCCAGCACGGTCTGGAGTCAAGGCCCAGCGTGGTCTGGTGTCAAGGCCCAGTGCGGACTGGAGTCAAGGCCCAGTGCAGACTGGAGTCAAGGACCAGCGTGGTCTGGAGTCAAGGCCCAGCAAGGTCTGGAGTCAAGGCCCAGCGTTGTCTGGAGTCAAGGCCCAGTGCGGACTGGTGTTAGGGCCCAGTGTGGTCTGGAGTCAAGGCCCAACGCGGACTGGAGTCAAGGCCCAGTGTGGTCTGGATTCAAGGCCCAGCATGGCCCGGAGTGAAGGCCCAGCGTGGTCTGGAGTCAAGGCCCAGCAAGGTCTGGAGTCAAGCCCAACACGGTCTGGAGTCAAGGCCCAGCATGGTCTGGAGTCAAGGCTCAGCGTGGTCTGGAGTCAAGGCTCTCCGTGGTATGGTGTCAAGATCCAGTGTGGACTGGAGTCAAGGCCCAGCACGGTCTGGAGTCAAGGCCCAGCGTGGTCTGGTGTCAAGGCCCAGTGCGGACTGGAGTCAAGGCCCAGTGCAGACTGGAGTCAAGGACCAGCGTGGTCTGGAGTCAAGGCCCAGCAAGGTCTGGAGTCAAGGCCCAGCGTTGTCTGGAGTCAAGGCCCAGTGCGGACTGGTGTTAGGGCCCAGTGTGGTCTGGAGTCAAGGCCCAACGCGGTCTGGTGTCAAGGCCCAGCGTGGTCTGGTGTCAAGGCCCAGTGTGGCCTTGTGTCAAGGCCTAGCGTGGCCTTGTGTCAAGTCCCAGCGCAGTCTGGAATCAAAGCCCAGCCTGGTCTGGTGTCAGGGCCCAGTGCGGACTGGAGTCAAGGCCCAGTGTGGTCTAGAGTCAAGGCCCAGTGTGGTCTGGAGCCAAGGTCGAGTGCGGACTGGGGTCAAGGCCCAGTGTGTTCTGGAGTCAAGGCACAGTGTGGCCTGGAGTCAAGGCCCAATGTAGTCTGGAGTCAAGGCCCACTGCAGACTGGAGTCAAGGCCCAGCGTGGTCTAGAGTCAAGGCCCAGCATGGTCTAGTATCAAGGCCCAGTGCAGACTGGAGTCAAGGCCCAGTGCGGACTGGAGTCAAGGCCCAGTGTGGTCTGGATTCAAGGCCCAGCATGGCCCGGAGTGAAGGCCCAGTGTGGTCTGGAGTCAAGGCCCAGTGTGATCTGTAGTCAAGGCCCAGCAAGGTCTGGAGTCAAGCCCAACAAGGTCTGGAGTCAAGGCCCAGCATGGTCTGGAGTCAAGGCTCAGCGTGGTCTGGAGTCAAGGCTCTCCGTGGTATGGTGTCAAGATCCAGTGCGGACTGGAGTCAAGGCCCAGCACGGTCTGGAGTCAAGGCCCAATGAGGTCTGGAGTCAAGGCCCAATGTGGACTGGAGACAAGGCCCAGTGCAGTCTGGAGTCAAGGCTCTGTGTGTCCTGGAGTCAAGGCCCAGTGCGGACTGGAGTCAAAGCCCAGCGTGGTCTGGAGTCAAGGCCCAGCGTGGTCTGGAGTCAAGGTCCAGTGCAGACTGGAGTCAAGGCCCAGCGTGGTCTGGATTCAAGGCCCAGCGTGGTCTGGAGTCAAGGCCCAGCATGTCTGGAGTCAAGGCCCAGCAAGGTCTGGAGTCAAGCCCAACACGGTCTGGAGTCAAGGCCCAGCATGGTCTGGAGTCAAGGCTCAGCGTGGTCTGGAGTCAAGGCTCTCCGTGGTATGGTGTCAAGATCCAGTGTGGACTGGAGTCAAGGCCCAGCACGGTCTGGAGTCAAGGCCCAGCGTGGTCTGGTGTCAAGGCCCAGTGCGGACTGGAGTCAAGGCCCAGTGCAGACTGGAGTCAAGGACCAGCGTGGTCTGGAGTCAAGGCCCAGCAAGGTCTGGAGTCAAGGCCCAGCGTTGTCTGGAGTCAAGGCCCAGTGCGGACTGGTGTTAGGGCCCAGTGTGGTCTGGAGTCAAGGCCCAACGCGGTCTGGTGTCAAGGCCCAGCGTGGTCTGGTGTCAAGGCCCAGTGTGGCCTTGTGTCAAGGCCTAGCGTGGCCTTGAGTCAAGTCCCAGCGGAGTCTGGAATCAAAGCCCAGCCTGGTCTGGTGTCAGGGCCCAGTGCGGACTGGAGTCAAGGCCCAGTGTGGTCTAGAGTCAAGGCCCAGTGTGGTCTGGAGCCAAGGCCGAGTGCGGACTGGGGTCAAGGCCCAGTGTGTTCTGGAGTCAAGGCACAGTGTGGCCTGGAGTCAAACCCAATGTAGTCTGGAGTCAAGGCCCACTACAGACTGGAGTCAAGGCCCAGCGTGGTCTAGAGTCAAGGCCCAGCATGGTCTAGTATCAAGGCCCAGTGCGGACTGGAGTCAAGGCCCAGTGCGGACTGGTGTCAAGGCCCAGTGTGGTCTGGATTCAAGGCCCAGCATGGCCCGGAGTGAAGGCCCAGTGTGGTCTGGAGTCAAGGCCCAGTGTGATCTGTAGTCAAGGCCCAGCAAGGTCTGGAGTCAAGCCCAACACGGTCTGGAGTCAAGGCCCAGCATGGTCTGGAGTCAAGGCTCAGCGTGGTCTGGAGTCAAGGCTCTCCGTGGTATGGTGTCAAGATCCAGTGCGGACTGGAGTCAAGGCCCAGCACGGTCTGGAGTCAAGGCCCAATGAGGTCTGGATTCAAGGCCCACTGCAGACTGGACTCAAGGCCCAGTGTGGTTTAGAGTCAAGGCCCAGCGTGGTCTGGTGTCAAGGCCCAATGTGGACTGGAGTCAAGGCCCAGTGTGGTCTGGAGTCAAGGCTCAGCGTGGTCTGGAGTCAAGGTCCAGTGCAGACTGGAGTCAAGGCCCAGCGTGGTCTGGATTCAAGGCCCAGCGTGGTCTCGAGTCAAGGCCCAGCGTGTCTGGAGTCAAGGCCCAGCATGGTCTGGAGTCAAGGCCCAGCGTGGTCTGGGGTCAATGCCCAGTGTGGCCTGGTTTCAAGGCCCAATGTGGACTGGAGTCAAGGCCCAGTGTGGTCTGGAGACAAGGCCCAGTGCAGTCTGGAGTCAAGGCTCTGTGTGTCCTGGAGTCAAGGCCCAGTGCGGACTGGAGTCAAAGCCCAGCGTGGTCTGGAGTCAAGGCCCAGCATGGTCTGGAGTCAAGGTCCAGTGCAGACTGGAGTCAAGGCCCAGCGTGGTCTGGATTCAAGGCCCAGCGTGGTCTGGAGTCAAGGCCCAGCGTGTCTGGAGTCAAGGCCCAGCATGGTCTGGAGTCAAGGCCCAGCGTGGTCTGGGGTCAATGCCCAGTGTGGCCTGGTGTCAAGGCCCAGCGTGATCTGGAGTCAATGCCCAGCGTGGTCTGGAGTCAAGGCCCACCGTGGTCTGGTGTCAAGGCCCAGTGTGGCCTTGTGTCAAGGCCTAGCATGGCCTTGTGTCAAGTCCCAGTGCAGTCTGGAGTCAAGGCCCAGCAAGGTCTGGAGTCAAGGCCCAGCGTTGTCTGGAGTCAAGGCCCAGTGCGGACTGGTGTTAGGGCCCAGTGTGGTCTGGAGTCAAGGCCCAACGCGGTCTGGTGTCAAGGCCCAGCGTGGTCTGGTGTCAAGGCCCAGTGTGGCCTTGTGTCAAGGCCTAGCGTGGCCTTGTGTCAAGTCCCAGCGCAGTCTGGAATCAAAGCCCAGCCTGGTCTGGTGTCAGGGCCCAGTGCGGACTGGAGTCCAGGCCCAGTGTGGTCTAGAGTCAAGGCCCAGTGTGGTCTAGAGCCAAGGGCGAGTGCGGACTGGGGCCAAGGCCCAGTGTGTTCCGGAGTCAAGGCACAGTGTGGCCTGGAGTCAAACCCAATGTAGTCTGGAGTCAAGGCCCACTGCAGACTGGAGTCAAGGCCCAGCGTGGTCTAGAGTCAAGGCCCATCATGGTCTAGTATCAAGGCCCAGTGCGGACTGGAGTCAAGGCCCAGTGCGGACTGGAGTCAAGGCCCAGTGTGGTCTGGATTCAAGGCCCAGCATGGCCCGGAGTGAAGGCCCAGCATGGTCTGGAGTCAAGGCCCAGTGTGATCTGTAGTCAAGGCCCAGCAAGGTCTGGAGTCAAGCCCAACACGGTCTGGAGTCAAGGCCCAGCATGGTCTGGAGTCAAGGCTCAGCGTGGTCTGGAGTCAAGGCTCTCCGTGGTATGGTGTCAAGATCCAGTGCGGACTGGAGTCAAGGCCCAGCACGGTCTGGAGTCAAGGCCCAATGAGGTCTGGAGTCAAGGCCCACTGCAGACTGGACTCAAGGCCCAGTGTGGTTTAGAGTCAAGGCCCAGCGTGGTCTGGTGTCAAGGCCCAATGTGGACTGGAGTCAAGGCCCAGTGTGGTCTGGAGACAAGGCCCAGTGCAGTCTGGAGTCAAGGCTCTGTGTGTCCTGGAGTCAAGGCCCAGTGCGGACTGGAGTCAAAGCTCAGCGTGGTCTGGAGTCAAGGCCCAGCGTGGTCTGGAGTCAAGGTCCAGTGCAGACTGGAGTCAAGGCCCAGCGTGGTCTGGATTCAAGGCCCAGCGTGGTCTGGAGTCAAGGCCCAGCGTGTCTGGAGTCAAGGCCCAGCGTGGTCTGGAGTCAAGGCCCAGCGTGGTCTGGGGTCAATGCCCAGTGTGGCCTGGTGTCAAGGCCCAGCGGGATCTGGAGTCAATGCCCAGCGTGGTCTGGAGTCAAGGCCCACCGTGGTCTGGTGTCAAGGCCCAGTGTGGCCTTGTGTCAAGGCCTAGCATGGCCTTGTGTCAAGTCCCAGTGCAGTCTGGAATCAAGGCCCAGCGTGGTCTGGTGTCAGGGCCCCATGTGGTCTGGAGTCAAGGCCCACTGCAGACTGGAGTCAAGGCCCAGCGTGGTCTAGAGTAAAGGCCCAGCGTGTTCTGATGTCAAGGCCCAGTGCGGACTGGAGTCAAGGCCCATTGTGGACTGGAGTCAAGGCCCAGTGTGGTGTGGAGTCAAGGCCCAGTGTGGCCAGGAGTCAAGACCCAGTGTGGTCTGGAGTCAAGACCCAGCATGGCCCGGAGTCAAGGCCCAACGTGGTCTGGAGTCAAGGCCCAGTGTGGACTGGAGTCAAGGCCCAGTGTGGTCTGGAGTCAAGACCCAGTGCGGACTGGAGTCAAGCCCCAGCACGGTCTGGAGTCAAGGCCCAATGTGGTCTGGAGTCAAGGCACAGTGTGGACTGGAGTCAAGGCCCAGTGCGGACTGGAGTCAAGACCCAGTGCGGACTAGAGTCAAGCCCCAGCACGGTCTGGAGTCAAGGCCCAATGTGGTCTGGAGTCAAGGCCCACTGCAGACTGGAGTCAAGGCCCAGCGCAGACTGGAGTCAAGGCCCAGCGTAGTCTGGTGTCAAGGCCCAGTGTGGTCTGGAGTCAAGGCCCAGTGTGAACTGGAGTCAAGGCACAGTGTGGCCTGGAGTCAAGGCCCAGCGTGGTCTGGAATCAAGGCCCAGTGTGGCCTGGAGTCAAGACCCACTGCAGACGGGAGTCAAGGCCCAGCATGGCCCTGAGTCAAGGCCCAGTGTGGTCTGGAGTCAAGGCCTAAGGCGGACTGGAGTCAAGGCCCAGTGTGTTCTGGAGTCAAGGCACAGTGTTGCCTGGAGTCAAGACCCAGCGTGGTCTGGAGTCAAGGTCCAGCGAGGTCTGGTGTCAAGGGCCAGTGTGGCCTGGAGTCAAGGCCCAGCGTGGTCTGGAGTCAAGTCCCAGCGCTGACTGGAGTCAAGGCCAAGTGCGGACTGGAGTCAAGTCCCAGCGTGGTCTGGTGTCAAGGCCCAGCATGGTCTGGTGTCAAGGCCCAGTGTGGCCTGGTGACAAGGCCCAGCGCAGTCTTGAATCAAGGCCCAACGTGGTCTGGTGTCAGGGCCCAGTGTGGTCTGGAGTCAAGGCCCAGCAAGGTCTGGAGTCAAGGCCCAATGTGGTCTGGAGTCAAGGCCCAGCATGGTCTTGAGTCAAGGCCCAGCGTGGTCTGGTGTCAAGGCCCAGTGCAGACTGGAGTCAAGGCCCAGTGTGGTCAGGAGTCAAGGCCCAGCGTGGTCTGGAGTCAAGGCCCAGCGTGGTCTGGAGTCAATGCCAAGCGTGGTCTAGTGTCAAGGCCCAGCGTGGCCTGGTGTCAAGGCCCGTGCGGACTGGAGTCAAGGCCCAGCTTGGTCTGGAGTCAAGGCCCACTGCTGACTGGACAGGACTCAAGGCCCAGTGTGGTCTGGAATCAAGGCCCAGCAAGGTCTAGAGTCAAGGCCCAGCGTGGCCTGGAGTCAAGGCCCAGCGTGGTCTGGAGTCAAGGCCCAGCGCAGACTGGAGTCAAGGCCCAGCAAGGTCTGGAGTCAAGGCCCAGCGTTGTCTGGAGTCAAGGCCCAGTGCGGACTGGTGTTAGGGCCCAGTGTGGTCTGGAGTCAAGGCCCAACGCGGTCTGGTGTCAAGGCCCAGCGTGGTCTGGTGTCAAGGCCCAGTGTGGCCTTGTGTCAAGGCCTAGCGTGGCCTTGTGTCAAGTCCCAGTGCAGTCTGGAATCAAAGCCCAGCCTGGTCTGGTGTCAGGGCCCAGTGCGGACTGGAGTCAAGGCCCAGTGTGGTCTAGAGTCAAGGCCCAGTGTGGTCTAGAGCCAAGGCCGAGTGCGGACTGGGGTCAAGGCCCAGTGTGTTCTGGAGTCAAGGCACAGTGTGGCCTGGAGTCAAACCCAATGTAGTCTGGAGTCAAAGCCCACTGCAGACTGGAGTCAAGGCCCAGCGTGGTCTAGAGTCAAGGCCCAGCATGGTCTAATATCAAGGCCCAGTGCAGACTGGAGTCAAGGCCCAGTGCGGACTGGAGTCAAGGCCCAGTGTGGTCTGGATTCAAGGCCCAGCATGGCCCGGAGTGAAGGCCCAGTGTGGTCTGGAGTCAAGGCCCAGTGTGATCTGTAGTCAAGGCCCAGCAAGGTCTGGAGTCAAGCCCAACAAGGTCTGGAGTCAAGGCCCAGCATGGTCTGGAGTCAAGGCTCAGCGTGGTCTGGAGTCAAGGCTCTCCGTGGTATGGTGTCAAGATCCAGTGCGGACTGGAGTCAAGGCCCAGCACGGTCTGGAGTCAAGGCCCAATGAGGTCTGGAGTCAAGGCCCACTGCAGACTGGACTCAAGGCCCAGTGTGGTTTAGAGTCAAGGCCCAGCGTGGTCTGGTGTCAAGGCCCAATGTGGACTGGAGTCAAGGCCCAGCGTGGTCTGGAGACAAGGCCCAGCGCAGTCTGGAGTCAAGGCTCTGTGTGTCCTGGAGTCAAGGCCCAGTGCGGACTGGAGTCAAAGCCCAGCGTGGTCTGGAGTCAAGGCCCAGCGTGGTCTGGAGTCAAGGTCCAGTGCAGACTGGAGTCAAGGCCCAGCGTGGTCTGGATTCAAGGCCCAGCGTGGTCTGGAGTCAAGGCCCAGCGTGTCTGGAGTCAAGGCCCAGCAAGGTCTGGAGTCAAGCCCAACACGGTCTGGAGTCAAGGCCCAGCATGGTCTGGAGTCCAGGCTCAGCTTGGTCTGGAGTCAAGGCTCTCCATGGTATGGTGTCAAGATCCAGTGTGGACTGGAGTCAAGGCCCAGCACGGTCTGGAGTCAAGGCCCAGCGTGGTCTGGTGTCAAGGCCCAGTGCGGACTGGAGTCAAGGCCCAGTGCAGACTGGAGTCAAGGACCAGCGTGGTCTGGAGTCAAGGCCCAGCAAGGTCTGGAGTCAAGGCCCAGCGTTGTCTGGAGTCAAGGCGCAGTGCGGACTGGTGTTAGGGCCCAGTGTGGTCTGGAGTCAAGGCCCAACGCGGTCTGGTGTCAAGGCCCAGCGTGGTCTGGTGTCAAGGCCCAGTGTGGCCTTGTGTCAAGGCCTAGCGTGGCCTTGTGTCAAGTCCCAGCGCAGTCTGGAATCAAAGCCCAGCCTGGTCTGGTGTCAGGGCCCAGTGCGGACTGGAGTCAAGGCCCAGTGTGGTCTAGAGTCAAGGCCCAGTGTGGTCTGGAGCCAAGGCCGAGTGCGGACTGGGGTCAAGGCCCAGTGTGTTCTGGAGTCAAGGCACAGTGTGGCCTGGAGTCAAACCCAATGTAGTCTGGAGTCAAGGCCCACTACAGACTGGAGTCAAGGCCCAGCGTGGTCTAGAGTCAAGGCCCAGCATGGTCTAGTATCAAGGCCCAGTGCGGACTGGAGTCAAGGCCCAGTGCGGACTGGAGTCAAGGCCCAGTGCGGACTGGAGTCAAGGCCCAGTGTGGTCTGGATTCAAGGCCCAGCATGGCCCGGAGTGAAGGCCCAGTGTGGTCTGGAGTCAAGGCCCAGTGTGATCTGTAGTCAAGGCCCAGCAAGGTCTGGAGTCAAGCCCAACACGGTCTGGAGTCAAGGCCCAGCATGGTCTGGAGTCAAGGCTCAGCGTGGTCTGGAGTCAAGGCTCTCCGTGGTATGGTGTCAAGATCCAGTGCGGACTGGAGTCAAGGCCCAGCACGGTCTGGAATCAAGGCCCAATGAGGTCTGGATTCAAGGCCCACTGCAGACTGGACTCAAGGCCCAGTGTGGTTTAGAGTCAAGGCCCAGCGTGGTCTGGTGTCAAGGCCCAATGTGGACTGGAGTCAAGGCCCAGTGTGGTCTGGAGACAAGGCCCAGTGCAGTCTGGAGTCAAGGCTCTGTGTGTCCTGGAGTCAAGGCCCAGTGCGGACTGGAGTCAAAGCCCAGCGTGGTCTGGAGTCAAGGCCCAGCGTGGTCTGGAGTCAAGGTCCAGTGCAGACTGGAGTCAAGGCCCAGCGTGGTCTGGATTCAAGGCCCAGCGTGGTCTGGAGTCAAGGCCCAGCGTGTCTGGAGTCAAGGCCCAGCATGGTCTGGAGTCAAGGCCCAGCGTGGTCTGGGGTCAATGCCCAGTGTGGCCTGGTGTCAAGGCCCAGCGTGATCTGGAGTCAATGCCCAGCGTGGTCTGGAGTCAAGGCCCACCGTGGTCTGGTGTCAAGGCCCAGTGTGGCCTTGTGTCAAGGCCTAGCATGGCCTTGTGTCAAGTCCCAGTGCAGTCTGGAGTCAAGGCCCAGCAAGGTCTGGAGTCAAGGCCCAGCGTTGTCTGGAGTCAAGGCCCAGTGCGGACTGGTGTTAGGGCCCAGTGTGGTCTGGAGTCAAGGCCCAACGCGGTCTGGTGTCAAGGCCCAGCGTGGTCTGGTGTCAAGGCCCAGTGTGGCCTTGTGTCAAGGCCTAGCGTGGCCTTGTGTCAAGTCCCAGCGCAGTCTGGAATCAAAGCCCAGCCTGGTCTGGTGTCAGGGCCCAGTGCGGACTGGAGTCAAGGCCCAGTGTGGTCTAGAGTCAAGGCCCAGTGTGGTCTAGAGCCAAGGGCGAGTGCGGACTGGGGCCAAGGCCCAGTGTGTTCTGGGGTCAAGGCACAGTGTGGCCTGGAGTGAAGGCCCAATGTAGTCTGGAGTCAAGGCCCACTGCAGACTGGAGTCAAGGCCCAGCGTGGTCTAGAGTCAAGGCCCATCATGGTCTAGTATCAAGGCCCAGTGCGGACTGGAGTCAAGGCCCAGTGCGGACTGGAGTCAAGGCCCAGTGTGGTCTGGATTCAAGGCCCAGCATGGCCCGGAGTGAAGGCCCAGCATGGTCTGGAGTCAAGGCCCAGTGTGATCTGTAGTCAAGGCCCAGCAAGGTCTGGAGTCAAGCCCAACACGGTCTGGAGTCAAGGCCCAGCATGGTCTGGAGTCAAGGCTCAGCGTGGTCTGGAGTCAAGATTCTCCGTGGTATGGTGTCAAGATCCAGTGCGGACTGGAGTCAAGGCCCAGCACGGTCTGGAGTCAAGGCCCAATGAGGTCTGGAGTCAAGGCCCACTGCAGACTGGACTCAAGGCCCAGTGTGGTTTAGAGTCAAGGCCCAGCGTGGTCTGGTGTCAAGGCACAATGTGGACTGGAGTCAAGGCCCAGTGTGGTCTGGAGACAAGGCCCAGTGCAGTCTGGAGTCAAGGCTCTGTGTGTCCTGGAGTCAAGGCCCAGTGCGGACTGGAGTCAAAGCCCAGCGTGGTCTGGAGTCAAGGCCCAGCGTGGTCTGGAGTCAAGGTCCAGTGCAGACTGGAGTCAAGGCCCAGCGTGGTCTGGATTCAAGGCCCAGCATGGTCTGGAGTCAAGGCCCAGCGTGTCTGGAGTCAAGGCCCAGCGTGGTCTGGAGTCAAGGCCCAGCGTGGTCTGGGGTCAATGCCCAGTGTGGCCTGTTGTCAAGGCCCAGCGGGATCTGGAGTCAATGCCCAGCGTGGTCTGGAGTCAAGGCCCACCGTGGTCTGGTGTCAAGGCCCAGTGTGGCCTTGTGTCAAGGCCTAGCATGGCCTTGTGTCAAGTCCCAGTGCAGTCTGGAATCAAGGCCCAGCGTGGTCTGGTGTCAGGGCCCCGTGTGGTCTGGAGTCAAGGCCCACTGCAGACTGGAGTCAAGGCCCAGCGTGGTCTAGAGTAAAGGCCCAGCGTGTTCTGATGTCAAGGCCCAGTGCGGACTGGAGTCAAGGCCCATTGTGGACTGGAGTCAAGGCCCAGTGTGGTGTGGAGTCAAGGCCCAGTGTGGCCAGGAGTCAAGACCCAGTGTGGTCTGGAGTCAAGACCCAGCATGGCCCGGAGTCAAGGCCCAACGTGGTCTGGAGTCAAGGCCCAGTGTGGACTGGAGTCAAGGCCCAGTGTGGTCTGGAGTCAAGACCCAGTGCGGACTGGAGTCAAGACCCAGTGCGGACTGGAGTCAAGCCCCAGCACGGTCTGGAGTCAAGGCCCAATGTGGTCTGGAGTCAAGGCACAGTGTGGACTGGAGTCAAGGCCCAGTGCGGACTGGAGTCAAGACCCAGTGCGGACTGGAGTCAAGCCCCAGCACGGTCTGGAGTCAAGGCCCAATATGGTCTGGAGTCAAGGCCCACTGCAGACTGGAGTCAAGGCCCAGCGCAGACTGGAGTCAAGGCCCAGCGTGGTCTGGTGTCAAGGCCCAGTGTGGTCTGGAGTCAAGGCCCAGTGTGAACTGGAGTCAAGGCACAGTGTGGCCTGGAGTCAAGGCCCAGCGTGGTCTGGAATCAAGGCCCAGTGTGGCCTGGAGTCAAGACCCACTGCAGACGGGAGTCAAGGCCCAGCATGGCCCTGAGTCAAGGCCCAGTGTGGTCTGGAGTCAAGGCCTAAGGCGGACTGGAGTCAAGGCCCAGTGTGTTCTGGAGTCAAGGCACAGTGTTGCCTGGAGTCAAGACCCAGCGTGGTGTGGAGTCAAGGTCCAGCGAGGCCTGGTGTCAAGGGCCAGTGTGTCCTGGAGTCAAGGCCCAGCGTGGTCTGGAGTCAAGTCCCAGCGCTGACTGGAGTCAAGGCCAAGTGCGGACTGGAGTCAAGTCCCAGCGTGGTCTGGTGTCAAGGCCCAGCATGGTCTGGTGTCAAGGCCCAGTGTGGCCTGGTGACAAGGCCCAGCGCAGTCTTGAATCAAGGCCCAACGTGGTCTGGTGTCAGGGCCCAGTGTGGTCTGGAGTCAAGGTCCAGCGAGGCCTGGTGTCAAGGGCCAGTGTGTCCTGGAGTCAAGGCCCAGCGTGGTCTGGAGTCAAGTCCCAGCGCTGACTGGAGTCAAGGCCAAGTGCGGACTGGAGTCAAGTCCCAGCGTGGTCTGGTGTCAAGGCCCAGCATGGTCTGGTGTCAAGGCCCAGTGTGGCCTGGTGACAAGGCCCAGCGCAGTCTTGAATCAAGGCCCAACGTGGTCTGGTGTCAGGGCCCAGTGTGGTCTGGAGTCAAGGCCCAGCAAGGTCTGGAGTCAAGGCCCAATGTGGTCTGGAGTCAAGGCCCAGCATGGTCTTGAGTCAAGGCCCAGCGTGGTCTGGTGTCAAGACCCAGTGCAGACTGGAGTCAAGGCCCAGTGTGGTCTGGAGTCAAGGCCCAGCGTGGTCTGGAGTCAAGGCCCAGCGTGGTCTGGAGTCAATGCCAAGCGTGGTCTAGTGTCAAGGCCCAGCGTGGCCTGGAGTCAAGGCCCGTGCGGACTGGAGTCAAGGCCCAGCTTGGTCTGGAGTCAAGGCACACTGCTGACTGGACAGGACTCAAGGCCCAGTGTGGTCTGGAATCAAGGCCCAGCAAGGTCTAGAGTCAAGGCCCAGCGTGGCCTGGAGTCAAGGCCCAGCTTGGTCTGGAGTCAAGGCCCAGCGCAGACTGGAGTCAAGGCCCAGCGTGGTCTGGAGTCAAGGCCCAGCGTGTCTGGAGTCAAGGCCCAGCGTGGTCTGGAGTCAAGGCCCAGCGTGGTCTGGGGTCAATGCCCAGTGTGGCCTGTTGTCAAGGCCCAGCGGGATCTGGAGTCAATGCCCAGCGTGGTCTGGAGTCAAGGCCCACCGTGGTCTGGTGTCAAGGCCCAGTGTGGCCTTGTGTCAAGGCCTAGCATGGCCTTGTGTCAAGTCCCAGTGCAGTCTGGAATCAAGGCCCAGCGTGGTCTGGTGTCAGGGCCCCGTGTGGTCTGGAGTCAAGGCCCACCTCAGACTGGAGTCAAGGCCCAGCGTGGTCTAGAGTAAAGGCCCAGCGTGTTCTGATGTCAAGGCCCAGTGCGGACTGGAGTCAAGGCCCATTGTGGACTGGAGTCAAGGCCCAGTGTGGTGTGGAGTCAAGGCCCAGTGTGGCCAGGAGTCAAGACCCAGTGTGGTCTGGAGTCAAGACCCAGCATGGCCCGGAATCAAGGCCCAACGTGGTCTGGAGTCAAGGCCCAGTGTGGACTGGAGTCAAGGCCCAGTGTGGTCTGGAGTCAAGACCCAGTGCGGACTGGAGTCAAGCCCCAGCACGGTCTGGAGTCAAGGCCCAATGTGGTCTGGAGTCAAGGCCCAGTGTGGACTGGAGTCAAGGCCCAGTGCGGACTGGAGTCAAGACCCAGCACGGTCTGGAGTCAAGGCCCAATATGGTCTGGAGTCAAGGCCCACTGCAGACTGGAGTCAAGGCCCAGCGCAGACTGGAGTCAAGGCCCAGCGTGGTCTGGTGTCAAGGCCCAGTGTGGTCTGGAGTCAAGGCCCAGTGTGAACTGGAGTCAAGGCACAGTGTGGCCTGGAGTCAAGGCCCAGCGTGGTCTGGAATCAAGGCCCAGTGTGGCCTGGAGTCAAGACCCACTGCAGACGGGAGTCAAGGCCCAGCATGGCCCTGAGTCAAGGCCCAGTGTGGTCTGGAGTCAAGGCCTAAGGCGGACTGGAGTCAAGGCCCAGTGTGTTCTGGAGTCAAGGCACAGTGTTGCCTGGAGTCAAGACCCAGCGTGGTCTGGAGTCAAGGTCCAGCGAGGTCTGGTGTCAAGGGCCAGTGTGGCCTGGAGTCAAGGCCCAGCGTGGTCTGGAGTCAAGTCCCAGCGCTGACTGGAGTCAAGGCCAAGTGCGGACTGGAGTCAAGTCCCAGCGTGGTCTGGTGTCAAGGCCCAGCATGGTCTGGTGTCAAGGCCCAGTGTGGCCTGGTGACAAGGCCCAGCGCAGTCTTGAATCAAGGCCCAACGTGGTCTGGTGTCAGGGCCCAGTGTGGTCTGGAGTCAAGGCCCAGCAAGGTCTGGAGTCAAGGCCCAATGTGGTCTGGAGTCAAGGCCCAGCATGGTCTTGAGTCAAGGCCCAGCGTGGTCTGGTGTCAAGGCCCAGTGCAGACTGGAGTCAAGGCCCAGTGTGGTCTGGAGTCAAGGCCCAGCGTGGTCTGGAGTCAAGGCCCAGCGTGGTCTGGAGTCAATGCCAAGCGTGGTCTAGTGTCAAGGCCCAGCGTGGCCTGGAGTCAAGGCCCGTGCGGACTGGAGTCAAGGCCCAGCTTCGTCTGGAGTCAAGGCCCACTGCTGACTGGACAGGACTCAAGGCCCAGTGTGGTCTGGAATCAAGGCCCAGCAAGGTCTAGAGTCAAGGCCCAGCGTGGCCTGGAGTCAAGGCCCAGCGTGGTCTGGAGTCAAGGCCCAGCGCAGACTGGAGTCAAGGCCCAGCGTGGTCTGGAGTCAAGGCCCAGCATGGTCTGGAGTCAAGGCCCTGTGTGGTCTGGAGTCAAGGCCCAGTGCGGACTGGAGTCAAGGCCCAGCACGGTCTGGAGTCAAGGCCCTGCGTGGTCTGGAGTCAAGGCCCACAGCAGACTGGAGTCAAGGCCCAGCGTGGTCTAGAGTAAAGGCCCAGCGTGGTCTGATGTCAAGTCCCAGTGCGGACTGGAGTCATGGCCCAGTGTGGACTGGAGTCAAGGCCCAGTGTGGTGTGGAGTCAAGGCCCAGTGTGGCCAGGAGTCAAGACCCAGTGTGGTCTGGAGTCAAGACCCAGCATGGCCCGGAGTCAAGGCCCAACGTGGTCTGGAGTCAAGGCCCAGTGTGGACTGGAGTCAAGGCCCAGTGTGGTCTGGAGTCAAGACCCAGTGCGGACTGGAGTCAAGCCCCAGCACGGTCTGGAGTCAAGGCCCAATGTGGTCTGGAGTCAAGGCCCAGTGTGGGCTGGAATCAAGGCCCAGTGCGGACTGGAGTCAAGACCCAGTGCGGACTGGAGTCAAGCCCCAGCACGGTCTGGAGTCAAGGCCCAATGTGGTCTGGAGTCAAGGCCCACTGCAGACTGGAGTCAAGGTCCAGCGCAGACTGGAGTCAAGGCCCAGCGTGGTCTGGTGTGAAGGCCCAGTGTGGTCTGGAGTCAAGGCCCAGTGTGAACTGGAGTCAAGGCACAGTGTGGCCTGGAGTCAAGACCCACTGCAGACTGGAGTCAAGGCCCAGCATGGCCCTGAGTCAAGGCCCAGTGTAGTCTGGAGTCAAGGCCTAAGGCGGACTGGAGTCAAGGCACAGTGTTGCCTGGAGTCAAGACCCAGCGCGGTCTGGAGTCAAGGCCCAGCACGGTATGGAGTCAAGGCCCAGCGTGGTCTGGAGTCAAGGTCCAGCGAGGTCTGGTGTCAAGGGCCAGTGTGGCATGGAGTCAAGGCCCAGCGTGGTCTGGAGACAAGTCCCAGCGTGGTCTGGAGTCAAGGCCAAGTGCGGGCTGGAGTCAAGACCCAGTGCGGACTGGAGTCAAGCCCCAGCAAGGTCTGGAGTCAAGGCCCAATGTGGTCTGGAGTCAAGGCCCAGCATGGTCTTGAGTCAAGGCCCAGCGTGGTCTGGTGTCAAGACCCAGTGCAGACTGGAGTCAAGGCCCAGTGTGGTCTGGAGTCAAGGCCCAGCGTGGTCTGGAGTCAAGGCCCAGCGTGGTCTGGAGTCAATGCCAAGCGTGGTCTAGTGTCAAGGCCCAGCGTGGCCTGGAGTCAAGGCCCGTGCGGACTGGAGTCAAGGCCCAGCTTGGTCTGGAGTCAAGGCACACTGCTGACTGGACAGGACTCAAGGCCCAGTGTGGTCTGGAATCAAGGCCCAGCAAGGTCTAGAGTCAAGGCCCAGCGTGGCCTGGAGTCAAGGCCCAGCTTGGTCTGGAGTCAAGGCCCAGCGCAGACTGGAGTCAAGGCCCAGCGTGGTCTGGAGTCAAGGCCCAGCGTGTCTGGAGTCAAGGCCCAGCGTGGTCTGGAGTCAAGGCCCAGCGTGGTCTGGGGTCAATGCCCAGTGTGGCCTGTTGTCAAGGCCCAGCGGGATCTGGAGTCAATGCCCAGCGTGGTCTGGAGTCAAGGCCCACCGTGGTCTGGTGTCAAGGCCCAGTGTGGCCTTGTGTCAAGGCCTAGCATGGCCTTGTGTCAAGTCCCAGTGCAGTCTGGAATCAAGGCCCAGCGTGGTCTGGTGTCAGGGCCCCGTGTGGTCTGGAGTCAAGGCCCACCTCAGACTGGAGTCAAGGCCCAGCGTGGTCTAGAGTAAAGGCCCAGCGTGTTCTGATGTCAAGGCCCAGTGCGGACTGGAGTCAAGGCCCATTGTGGACTGGAGTCAAGGCCCAGTGTGGTGTGGAGTCAAGGCCCAGTGTGGCCAGGAGTCAAGACCCAGTGTGGTCTGGAGTCAAGACCCAGCATGGCCCGGAGTCAAGGCCCAACGTGGTCTGGAGTCAAGGCCCAGTGTGGACTGGAGTCAAGGCCCAGTGTGGTCTGGAGTCAAGACCCAGTGCGGACTGGAGTCAAGCCCCAGCACGGTCTGGAGTCAAGGCCCAATGTGGTCTGGAGTCAAGGCCCAGTGTGGACTGGAGTCAAGGCCCAGTGCGGACTGGAGTCAAGACCCAGCACGGTCTGGAGTCAAGGCCCAATATGGTCTGGAGTCAAGGCCCACTGCAGACTGGAGTCAAGGCCCAGCGCAGACTGGAGTCAAGGCCCAGCGTGGTCTGGTGTCAAGGCCCAGTGTGGTCTGGAGTCAAGGCCCAGTGTGAACTGGAGTCAAGGCACAGTGTGGCCTGGAGTCAAGGCCCAGCGTGGTCTGGAATCAAGGCCCAGTGTGGCCTGGAGTCAAGACCCACTGCAGACGGGAGTCAAGGCCCAGCATGGCCCTGAGTCAAGGCCCAGTGTGGTCTGGAGTCAAGGCCTAAGGCGGACTGGAGTCAAGGCCCAGTGTGTTCTGGAGTCAAGGCACAGTGTTGCCTGGAGTCAAGACCCAGCGTGGTCTGGAGTCAAGGTCCAGCGAGGTCTGGTGTCAAGGGCCAGTGTGGCCTGGAGTCAAGGCCCAGCGTGGTCTGGAGTCAAGTCCCAGCGCTGACTGGAGTCAAGGCCAAGTGCGGACTGGAGTCAAGTCCCAGCGTGGTCTGGTGTCAAGGCCCAGCATGGTCTGGTGTCAAGGCCCAGTGTGGCCTGGTGACAAGGCCCAGCGCAGTCTTGAATCAAGGCCCAACGTGGTCTGGTGTCAGGGCCCAGTGTGGTCTGGAGTCAAGGCCCAGCAAGGTCTGGAGTCAAGGCCCAATGTGGTCTGGAGTCAAGGCCCAGCATGGTCTTGAGTCAAGGCCCAGCGTGGTCTGGTGTCAAGGCCCAGTGCAGACTGGAGTCAAGGCCCAGTGTGGTCTGGAGTCAAGGCCCAGCGTGGTCTGGAGTCAAGGCCCAGCGTGGTCTGGAGTCAATGCCAAGCGTGGTCTAGTGTCAAGGCCCAGCGTGGCCTGGAGTCAAGGCCCGTGCGGACTGGAGTCAAGGCCCAGCTTCGTCTGGAGTCAAGGCCCACTGCTGACTGGACAGGACTCAAGGCCCAGTGTGGTCTGGAATCAAGGCCCAGCAAGGTCTAGAGTCAAGGCCCAGCGTGGCCTGGAGTCAAGGCCCAGAGTGGTCTGGAGTCAAGGCCCAGCGCAGACTGGAGTCAAGGCCCAGCGTGGTCTGGAGTCAAGGCCCAGCATGGTCTGGAGTCAAGGCCCTGTGTGGTCTGGAGTCAAGGCCCAGTGCGGACTGGAGTCAAGGCCCAGCACGGTCTGGAGTCAAGGCCCTGCGTGGTCTGGAGTCAAGGCCCACAGCAGACTGGAGTCAAGGCCCAGCGTGGTCTAGAGTAAAGGCCCAGCGTGGTCTGATGTCAAGTCCCAGTGCGGACTGGAGTCATGGCCCAGTGTGGACTGGAGTCAAGGCCCAGTGTGGTGTGGAGTCAAGGCCCAGTGTGGCCAGGAGTCAAGACCCAGTGTGGTCTGGAGTCAAGACCCAGCATGGCCCGGAGTCAAGGCCCAACGTGGTCTGGAGTCAAGGCCCAGTGTGGACTGGAGTCAAGGCCCAGTGTGGTCTGGAGTCAAGACCCAGTGCGGACTGGAGTCAAGCCCCAGCACGGTCTGGAGTCAAGGCCCAATGTGGTCTGGAGTCAAGGCCCAGTGTGGGCTGGAATCAAGGCCCAGTGCGGACTGGAGTCAAGACCCAGTGCGGACTGGAGTCAAGCCCCAGCACGGTCTGGAGTCAAGGCCCAATGTGGTCTGGAGTCAAGGCCCACTGCAGACTGGAGTCAAGGTCCAGCGCAGACTGGAGTCAAGGCCCAGCGTGGTCTGGTGTGAAGGCCCAGTGTGGTCTGGAGTCAAGGCCCAGTGTGAACTGGAGTCAAGGCACAGTGTGGCCTGGAGTCAAGACCCACTGCAGACTGGAGTCAAGGCCCAGCATGGCCCTGAGTCAAGGCCCAGTGTAGTCTGGAGTCAAGGCCTAAGGCGGACTGGAGTCAAGGCACAGTGTTGCCTGGAGTCAAGACCCAGCGCGGTCTGGAGTCAAGGCCCAGCACGGTATGGAGTCAAGGCCCAGCGTGGTCTGGAGTCAAGGTCCAGCGAGGTCTGGTGTCAAGGGCCAGTGTGGCATGGAGTCAAGGCCCAGCGTGGTCTGGAGTCAAGTCCCAGCGTGGTCTGGAGTCAAGGCCAAGTGCGGGCTGGAGTCAAGACCCAGTGCGGACTGGAGTCAAGCCCCAGCACGGTCTGGAGTCAAGGCCCAATGTTGTCTGGAGTCAAGGCCCACTGCAGACTGGAGTCAAGGCCCAGTGTGGTCTCGAGTCAAGGCCCTTCGTGGTCTGGTGACAAGGCCCAGTGTGGTCTGGAGTCAAGGCCCAGTGTAGACTGGAGTCAAGGCATAGTGTGGCCTGGAGTCAAGACCCAGCGTGGTCTGGAATCAAGGCCCAGTGAGGACTGGAGTCAAGGCCCTGTGTGGCCTGGAATCAAGGCCCAGTGTGGTCTGGTGTCAAGGCCCAGCATGGTCTGGTGTCAAGGCCCAGTGTGGTCTGGTGACAAGGCCCAATGCGGAATGCAGCCATGGCCCAGTGCGGACTGGAGTCAAGGCCCAGCACGGTCTGGTGTCAAGGCCCAGTGCGGACTGGAGTCAAGGCCCAGCAAGGTCTGGAGTCAAGGACCAGTGCCGACTGGAGTCAAGGCCCAGTGTGGTCTGGAGTCAAGGCCCAGCGTGGTCTGGAGTCAAGGCCGCCCCGCGGTCTGGAGTCAAGGCCCAGTGTGGTCTGGAGTCAAGGCCCAGCGCAGACTGGAGTAAAGTCCCAGAGTGGTCAGGAGTCAAGGCCCAGCGTGGTCTGGACTCAAGGTGCAGTGTGGTCTGGAGTCAAGGCCCAGTGTGGTCTGGAGCAAAGGCCAGTGCGGACTGGAGTCAAGGCCCAGTGTGGACTGGAGTCAAGGCCCAATGTGATCTGGAGTCAAGGCCCAGCAAGGTCTGGAGTCGAGGCCCAGCGTGGCCTGGAGTCAAGGCCCAGCGCAGACTGGAGTAAAGTCCCAGCGTGGTCAGGAGTCAAGGCCCAGTGCGGTCTGGAGTCAAGGCCCAGTGTGGTCTGGAGTCAAGGCCCAATGCAGAATGAAGCCATGGCCCAGTGCGGACTGGAGTCAAGGCCCAGCGTGGTCAGGAGTCAAGGCCCAGCGTGGTCTGGAGTCAAGGTCCAGTGCAGACTGGAGTCAAGGCCCAGCGTGGTCTGGATTCAAGGCCCAGCGTGGTCTGGAGTCAAGGCACAGTGTGGCCTGGAGTCAAGGCCCAGTGCGGACTGGAGTGAAGACCCAGTGCGGACTGGAGTCAAGCCCCAGCACGGTCTGGAGTCAAGGCCCAATATGGTCTGGAGTCAAGGCCCACTGCAGACTGGAGTCAAGGCCCAGCGCAGACTGGAGTCAAGGCCCAGCGTGGTCTGGTGTCAAGGCCCAGTGTGGTCTGGAGTCAAGGCCCAGTGTGAACTGGAGTCAAGGCACAGTGTGGCCTGGAGTCAAGGCCCAGCGTGGTCTGGAATCAAGGCCCAGTGTGGCCTGGAGTCAAGACCCACTGCAGACGGGAGTCAAGGCCCAGCATGGCCCTGAGTCAAGGCCCAGTGTGGTCTGGAGTCAAGGCCTAAGGCGGACTGGAGTCAAGGCCCAGTGTGTTCTGGAGTCAAGGCACAGTGTTGCCTGGAGTCAAGACCCAGCGTGGTGTGGAGTCAAGGTCCAGCGAGGCCTGGTGTCAAGGGCCAGTGTGTCCTGGAGTCAAGGCCCAGCGTGGTCTGGAGTCAAGTCCCAGCGCTGACTGGAGTCAAGGCCAAGTGCGGACTGGAGTCAAGTCCCAGCGTGGTCTGGTGTCAAGGCCCAGCATGGTCTGGTGTCAAGGCCCAGTGTGGCCTGGTGACAAGGCCCAGCGCAGTCTTGAATCAAGGCCCAACGTGGTCTGGTGTCAGGGCCCAGTGTGGTCTGGAGTCAAGGTCCAGCGAGGCCTGGTGTCAAGGGCCAGTGTGTCCTGGAGTCAAGGCCCAGCGTGGTCTGGAGTCAAGTCCCAGCGCTGACTGGAGTCAAGGTCAAGTGCGGACTGGAGTCAAGTCCCAGCGTGGTCTGGTGTCAAGGCCCAGCATGGTCTGGTGTCAAGGCCCAGTGTGGCCTGGTGACAAGGCCCAGCGCAGTCTTGAATCAAGGCCCAACGTGGTCTGGTGTCAGGGCCCAGTGTGGTCTGGAGTCAAGGCCCAGCAAGGTCTGGAGTCAAGGCCCAATGTGGTCTGGAGTCAAGGCCCAGCATGGTCTTGAGTCAAGGCCCAGCGTGGTCTGGTGTCAAGGCCCAGTGCAGACTGGAGTCAAGGCCCAGTGTGGTCTGGAGTCAAGGCCCAGCGTGGTCTGGAGTCAAGGCCCAGCGTGGTCTGGAGTCAATGCCAAGCGTGGTCTAGTGTCAAGGCCCAGCGTGGCCTGGAGTCAAGGCCCGTGCGGACTGGAGTCAAGGCCCAGCTTGGTCTGGAGTCAAGGCCCACTGCTGACTGGACAGGACTCAAGGCCCAGTGTGGTCTGGAATCAAGGCCCAGCAAGGTCTAGAGTCAAGGCCCAGCGTGGCCTGGAGTCAAGGCCCAGCGTGGTCTGGAGTCAAGGCCCAGCGCAGACTGGAGTCAAGGCCCAGCGTGGTCTGGAGTCAAGGCCCAGCGTGTCTGGAGTCAAGGCCCAGCGTGGTCTGGAGTCAAGGCCCAGCGTGGTCTGGGGTCAATGCCCAGTGTGGCCTGTTGTCAAGGCCCAGCGGGATCTGGAGTCAATGCCCAGCGTGGTCTGGAGTCAAGGCCCACCGTGGTCTGGTGTCAAGGCCCAGTGTGGCCTTGTGTCAAGGCCTAGCATGGCCTTGTGTCAAGTCCCAGTGCAGTCTGGAATCAAGGCCCAGCGTGGTCTGGTGTCAGGGCCCCGTGTGGTCTGGAGTCAAGGCCCACCTCAGACTGGAGTCAAGGCCCAGCGTGGTCTAGAGTAAAGGCCCAGCGTGTTCTGATGTCAAGGCCCAGTGCGGACTGGAGTCAAGGCCCATTGTGGACTGGAGTCAAGGCCCAGTGTGGTGTGGAGTCAAGGCCCAGTGTGGCCAGGAGTCAAGACCCAGTGTGGTCTGGAGTCAAGACCCAGCATGGCCCGGAGTCAAGGCCCAACGTGGTCTGGAGTCAAGGCCCAGTGTGGACTGGAGTCAAGGCCCAGTGTGGTCTGGAGTCAAGACCCAGTGCGGACTGGAGTCAAGCCCCAGCACGGTCTGGAGTCAAGGCCCGATGTGGTCTGGAGTCAAGGCCCAGTGTGGACTGGAGTCAAGGCCCAGTGCGGACTGGAGTCAAGACCCAGCACGGTCTGGAGTCAAGGCCCAATATGGTCTGGAGTCAAGGCCCACTGCAGACTGGAGTCAAGGCCCAGCGCAGACTGGAGTCAAGGCCCAGCGTGGTCTGGTGTCAAGGCCCAGTGTGGTCTGGAGTCAAGGCCCAGTGTGAACTGGAGTCAAGGCACAGTGTGGCCTGGAGTCAAGGCCCAGCGTGGTCTGGAATCAAGGCCCAGTGTGGCCTGGAGTCAAGACCCACTGCAGACGGGAGTCAAGGCCCAGCATGGCCCTGAGTCAAGGCCCAGTGTGGTCTGGAGTCAAAGCCTAAGGCGGACTGGAGTCAAGGCCCAGTGTGTTCTGGAGTCAAGGCACAGTGTTGCCTGGAGTCAAGACCCAGCGTGGTCTGGAGTCAAGGTCCAGCGAGGCCTGGTGTCAAGGGCCAGTGTGTCCTGGAGTCAAGGCCCAGCGTGGTCTGGAGTCAAGTCCCAGCGCTGACTGGAGTCAAGGCCAAGTGCGGACTGGAGTCAAGTCCCAGCGTGGTCTGGTGTCAAGGCCCAGCATGGTCTGGTGTCAAGGCCCAGTGTGGCCTGGTGACAAGGCCCAGCGCAGTCTTGAATCAAGGCCCAACGTGGTCTGGTGTCAGGGCCCAGTGTGGTCTGGAGTCAAGGCCCAGCAAGGTCTGGAGTCAAGGCCCAATGTGGTCTGGAGTCAAGGCCCAGCATGGTCTTGAGTCAAGGCCCAGCGTGGTCTGGTGTCAAGGCCCAGTGCAGACTGGAGTCAAGGCCCAGTGTGGTCTGGAGTCAAGGCCCAGCGTGGTCTGGAGTCAAGGCCCAGCGTGGTCTGGAGTCAATGCCAAGCGTGGTCTAGTGTCAAGGCCCAGCGTGGCCTGGAGTCAAGGCCCGTGCGGACTGGAGTCAAGGCCCAGCTTGGTCTGGAGTCAAGGCCCACTGCTGACTGGACAGGACTCAAGGCCCAGTGTGGTCTGGAATCAAGGCCCAGCAAGGTCTAGAGTCAAGGCCCAGCGTGGCCTGGAGTCAAGGCCCAGCGTGGTCTGGAGTCAAGGCCCAGCGCAGACTGGAGTCAAGGCCCAGCGTGGTCTGGAGTCAAGGCCCAGCATGGTCTGGAGTCAAGGCCCTGTGTGGTCTGGAGTCAAGGCCCAGTGCGGACTGGAGTCAAGGCCCAGCACGGTCTGGAGTCAAGGCCCTGCGTGGTCTGGAGTCAAGGCCCACAGCAGACTGGAGTCAAGGCCCAGCGTGGTCTAGAGTAAAGGCCCAGCGTGGTCTGATGTCAAGTCCCAGTGCGGACTGGAGTCATGGCCCAGTGTGGACTGGAGTCAAGGCCCAGTGTGGTGTGGAGTCAAGGCCCAGTGTGGCCAGGAGTCAAGACCCAGTGTGGTCTGGAGTCAAGACCCAGCATGGCCCGGAGTCAAGGCCCAACGTGGTCTGGAGTCAAGGCCCAGTGTGGACTGGAGTCAAGGCCCAGTGTGGTCTGGAGTCAAGACCCAGTGCGGACTGGAGTCAAGCCCCAGCACGGTCTGGAGTCAAGGCCCAATGTGGTCTGGAGTCAAGGCCCAGTGTGGGCTGGAATCAAGGCCCAGTGCGGACTGGAGTCAAGACCCAGTGCGGACTGGAGTCAAGCCCCAGCACGGTCTGGAGTCAAGGCCCAATGTGGTCTGGAGTCAAGGCCCACTGCAGACTGGAGTCAAGGTCCAGCGCAGACTGGAGTCAAGGCCCAGCGTGGTCTGGTGTGAAGGCCCAGTGTGGTCTGGAGTCAAGGCCCAGTGTGAACTGGAGTCAAGGCACAGTGTGGCCTGGAGTCAAGACCCACTGCAGACTGGAGTCAAGGCCCAGCATGGCCCTGAGTCAAGGCCCAGTGTAGTCTGGAGTCAAGGCCTAAGGCGGACTGGAGTCAAGGCACAGTGTTGCCTGGAGTCAAGACCCAGCGCGGTCTGGAGTCAAGGCCCAGCACGGTATGGAGTCAAGGCCCAGCGTGGTCTGGAGTCAAGGTCCAGCGAGGTCTGGTGTCAAGGGCCAGTGTGGCATGGAGTCAAGGCCCAGCGTGGTCTGGAGTCAAGGCCAAGTGCGGGCTGGAGTCAAGACCCAGTGCGGACTGGAGTCAAGCCCCAGCACGGTCTGGAGTCAAGGCCCAATGTGGTCTGGAGTCAAGGCCCACTGCAGACTGGAGTCAAGGCCCAGTGTGGTCTCGAGTCAAGGCCCTGCGTGGTCTGGTGTCAAGGCCCAGTGTGGTCTGGAGTCAAGGCCCAGTGTAGACTGGAGTCAAGGCATAGTGTGGCCTGGAGTCAAGACCCAGCGTGGTCTGGAATCAAGGCCCAGTGAGGACTTGAGTCAAGGCCCTGTGTGGCCTGGAATCAAGGCCCAGTGTGGTCTGGTGTCAAGGCCCAGCATGGTCTGGTGTCAAGGCCCAGTGTGGTCTGGTGACAAGGCCCAATGCGGAATGCAGCCATGGCCCAGTGCGGACTGGAGTCAAGGCCCAGCACGGTCTGGAGTCAAGGCCCAATGTGGACTGGAGTCAAGGCCCAGCGTGGTCTGGTGTCAAGGCCCAGTGCGGACTGGAGTCAAGGCCCAGCAAGGTCTGGAGTCAAGGACCAGTGCGGACTGGAGTCAAGGCCCAGTGTGGTCTGGAGTCAAGGCCCAGCGTGGTCTGGAGTCAAGGCCGCCCCGCGGTCTGGAGTCAAGGCCCAGTGTGGTCTGGAGTCAAGGCCCAGCGCAGACTGGAGTAAAGTCCCAGAGTGGTCAGGAGTCAAGGCCCAGCGTGGTCTGGACTCAAGGTGCAGTGTGGTCTGGAGTCAAGGCCCAGTGTGGTCTGGAGCAAAGGCCAGTGCGGACTGGAGTCAAGGCCCAGTGTGGACTGGAGTCAAGGCCCAATGTGATCTGGAGTCAAGGCCCAGCAAGGTCTGGAGTCGAGGCCCAGCGTGGCCTGGAGTCAAGGCCCAGCGCAGACTGGAGTAAAGTCCCAGCGTGGTCAGGAGTCAAGGCCCAGTGCGGTCTGGAGTCAAGGCCCAGTGTGGTCTGGAGTCAAGGCCCAATGCAGAATGAAGCCATGGCCCAGTGCGGACTGGAGTCAAGGCCCAGCGTGGTCAGGAGTCAAGGCCCAGCGTGGTCTGGAGTCAAGGTCCAGTGCAGACTGGAGTCAAGGCCCAGCGTGGTCTGGATTCAAGGCCCAGCGTGGTCTGGAGTCAAGGCACAGTGTGGCCTGGAGTCAAGGCCCAGTGTGGTCTGGTGTCAAGGCCCAGCGTGGTCTGGTGTCAAGGCCCAGTTTTGCCTGGTGTCAAGGCCCAGCGCAATCTGGAATCAAGGCCCAGCGTGGTCTGGAGTCAAGGCCCAGTGTAGCCTTGTGTCAAGCCCCAGCACAGTCTGGAATCAAGGCCCAGCGTGGTCTGGTGTCAAGGCCCAGTGTGGCCTGGAGTCAAGGCCCAATGTGGTCTGGAGTGAAGGCCCAGCGTGGTCTGGAGTCAAGGCCCAGTCTGGTCTGGAGTCAAGGCGCAGTGTGGAGTGGAGTGAAGGCCCAGCACGTTCCGGAGTCAGGGCCCAGCACGGTCTGGAGTCAAGGCCCAGCACGGTCTGGAGTCAAGGCCCAATGTGGTCTGGTGCAAAGGCCAGTGCAGACTGGAGTCAAGGCCCAGTGCGGACTGGAGTCAAGGCCCAGTGTGGTCTGGAGTCAAGGCCCAGCAAAGTCTGGAGTCAAGGTCCAGCGTGGTCTGGAGTCAAGGCCCAGCGCAGACTGGAGTAAAGTCCCAGCGTGTTCTGAAGTCAAGGCCCAGTGCGGACTGGAGTCAAGGCCCAGTGTGGACTGGAGTCAAGGCCCAGTGTGGTGTGGAGTCAAGGCACAGTGTGGCCAGGAGTCAAGACCCAGTGTGGTCTGGAGTCAAGACCCAGCATGGCCCAGAGTCAAGGCCCAACGTGGTCTGGAGTCAAGGCCCAGCAAGGTCTGGAGTCGAGGCCCAGCGTGGCCTGGAGTCAAGGCCCAGCGCAGACTGGAGTAAAGTCCCAGCGTGGTCAGGAGTCAAGGCCAAGTGCGGACTGGAGTCAAGTCCCAGCGTGGTCTGGTGTCAAGGCCCAGCATGGTCTGGTGTCAAGGCCCAGTGTGGCCTGGTGACAAGGCCCAGCGCAGTCTTGAATCAAGGCCCAACGTGGTCTGGTGTCAGGGCCCAGTGTGGTCTGGAGTCAAGGCCCAGCAAGGTCTGGAGTCAAGGCCCAATGTGGTCTGGAGTCAAGGCCCAGCATGGTCTTGAGTCAAGGCCCAGCGTGGTCTGGTGTCAAGGCCCAGTGCAGACTGGAGTCAAGGCCCAGTGTGGTCTGGAGTCAAGGCCCAGCGTGGTCTGGAGTCAAGGCCCAGCGTGGTCTGGAGTCAATGCCAAGCGTGGTCTAGTGTCAAGGCCCAGCGTGGCCTGGAGTCAAGGCCCGTGCGGACTGGAGTCAAGGCCCAGCTTGGTCTGGAGTCAAGGCCCACTGCTGACTGGACAGGACTCAAGGCCCAGTGTGGTCTGGAATCAAGGCCCAGCAAGGTCTAGAGTCAAGGCCCAGCGTGGCCTGGAGTCAAGGCCCAGCGTGGTCTGGAGTCAAGGCCCAGCGCAGACTGGAGTCAAGGCCCAGCGTGGTCTGGAGTCAAGGCCCAGCGTGTCTGGAGTCAAGGCCCAGCGTGGTCTGGAGTCAAGGCCCAGCGTGGTCTGGGGTCAATGCCCAGTGTGGCCTGTTGTCAAGGCCCAGCGGGATCTGGAGTCAATGCCCAGCGTGGTCTGGAGTCAAGGCCCACCGTGGTCTGGTGTCAAGGCCCAGTGTGGCCTTGTGTCAAGGCCTAGCATGGCCTTGTGTCAAGTCCCAGTGCAGTCTGGAATCAAGGCCCAGCGTGGTCTGGTGTCAGGGCCCCGTGTGGTCTGGAGTCAAGGCCCACCTCAGACTGGAGTCAAGGCCCAGCGTGGTCTAGAGTAAAGGCCCAGCGTGTTCTGATGTCAAGGCCCAGTGCGGACTGGAGTCAAGGCCCATTGTGGACTGGAGTCAAGGCCCAGTGTGGTGTGGAGTCAAGGCCCAGTGTGGCCAGGAGTCAAGACCCAGTGTGGTCTGGAGTCAAGACCCAGCATGGCCCGGAGTCAAGGCCCAACGTGGTCTGGAGTCAAGGCCCAGTGTGGACTGGAGTCAAGGCCCAGTGTGGTCTGGAGTCAAGACCCAGTGCGGACTGGAGTCAAGCCCCAGCACGGTCTGGAGTCAAGGCCCAATGTGGTCTGGAGTCAAGGCCCAGTGTGGACTGGAGTCAAGGCCCAGTGCGGACTGGAGTCAAGACCCAGCACGGTCTGGAGTCAAGGCCCAATATGGTCTGGAGTCAAGGCCCACTGCAGACTGGAGTCAAGGCCCAGCGCAGACTGGAGTCAAGGCCCAGCGTGGTCTGGTGTCAAGGCCCAGTGTGGTCTGGAGTCAAGGCCCAGTGTGAACTGGAGTCAAGGCACAGTGTGGCCTGGAGTCAAGGCCCAGCGTGGTCTGGAATCAAGGCCCAGTGTGGCCTGGAGTCAAGACCCACTGCAGACGGGAGTCAAGGCCCAGCATGGCCCTGAGTCAAGGCCCAGTGTGGTCTGGAGTCAAAGCCTAAGGCGGACTGGAGTCAAGGCCCAGTGTGTTCTGGAGTCAAGGCACAGTGTTGCCTGGAGTCAAGACCCAGCGTGGTCTGGAGTCAAGGTCCAGCGAGGCCTGGTGTCAAGGGCCAGTGTGGCCTGGAGTCAAGGCCCAGCGTGGTCTGGAGTCAAGTCCCAGCGCTGACTGGAGTCAAGGCCAAGTGCGGACTGGAGTCAAGTCCCAGCGTGGTCTGGTGTCAAGGCCCAGCATGGTCTGGTGTCAAGGCCCAGTGTGGCCTGGTGACAAGGCCCAGCGCAGTCTTGAATCAAGGCCCAACGTGGTCTGGTGTCAGGGCCCAGTGTGGTCTGGAGTCAAGGCCCAGCAAGGTCTGGAGTCAAGGCCCAATGTGGTCTGGAGTCAAGGCCCAGCATGGTCTTGAGTCAAGGCCCAGCGTGGTCTGGTGTCAAGGCCCAGTGCAGACTGGAGTCAAGGCCCAGTGTGGTCTGGAGTCAAGGCCCAGCGTGGTCTGGAGTCAAGGCCCAGCGTGGTCTGGAGTCAATGCCAAGCGTGGTCTAGTGTCAAGGCCCAGCGTGGCCTGGAGTCAAGGCCCGTGCGGACTGGAGTCAAGGCCCAGCTTGGTCTGGAGTCAAGGCCCACTGCTGACTGGACAGGACTCAAGGCCCAGTGTGGTCTGGAATCAAGGCCCAGCAAGGTCTAGAGTCAAGGCCCAGCGTGGCCTGGAGTCAAGGCCCAGCGTGGTCTGGAGTCAAGGCCCAGCGCAGACTGGAGTCAAGGCCCAGCGTGGTCTGGAGTCAAGGCCCAGCATGGTCTGGAGTCAAGGCCCTGTGTGGTCTGGAGTCAAGGCCCAGTGCGGACTGGAGTCAAGGCCCAGCACGGTCTGGAGTCAAGGCCCTGCGTGGTCTGGAGTCAAGGCCCACAGCAGACTGGAGTCAAGGCCCAGCGTGGTCTAGAGTAAAGGCCCAGCGTGGTCTGATGTCAAGTCCCAGTGCGGACTGGAGTCATGGCCCAGTGTGGACTGGAGTCAAGGCCCAGTGTGGTGTGGAGTCAAGGCCCAGTGTGGCCAGGAGTCAAGACCCAGTGTGGTCTGGAGTCAAGACCCAGCATGGCCCGGAGTCAAGGCCCAACGTGGTCTGGAGTCAAGGCCCAGTGTGGACTGGAGTCAAGGCCCAGTGTGGTCTGGAGTCAAGACCCAGTGCGGACTGGAGTCAAGCCCCAGCACGGTCTGGAGTCAAGGCCCAATGTGGTCTGGAGTCAAGGCCCAGTGTGGGCTGGAATCAAGGCCCAGTGCGGACTGGAGTCAAGACCCAGTGCGGACTGGAGTCAAGCCCCAGCACGGTCTGGAGTCAAGGCCCAATGTGGTCTGGAGTCAAGGCCCACTGCAGACTGGAGTCAAGGTCCAGCGCAGACTGGAGTCAAGGCCCAGCGTGGTCTGGTGTGAAGGCCCAGTGTGGTCTGGAGTCAAGGCCCAGTGTGAACTGGAGTCAAGGCACAGTGTGGCCTGGAGTCAAGACCCACTGCAGACTGGAGTCAAGGCCCAGCATGGCCCTGAGTCAAGGCCCAGTGTAGTCTGGAGTCAAGGCCTAAGGCGGACTGGAGTCAAGGCACAGTGTTGCCTGGAGTCAAGACCCAGCGCGGTCTGGAGTCAAGGCCCAGCACGGTATGGAGTCAAGGCCCAGCGTGGTCTGGAGTCAAGGTCCAGCGAGGTCTGGTGTCAAGGGCCAGTGTGGCATGGAGTCAAGGCCCAGCGTGGTCTGGAGTCAAGGCCAAGTGCGGGCTGGAGTCAAGACCCAGTGCGGACTGGAGTCAAGCCCCAGCACGGTCTGGAGTCAAGGCCCAATGTGGTCTGGAGTCAAGGCCCACTGCAGACTGGAGTCAAGGCCCAGTGTGGTCTCGAGTCAAGGCCCTGCGTGGTCTGGTGTCAAGGCCCAGTGTGGTCTGGAGTCAAGGCCCAGTGTAGACTGGAGTCAAGGCATAGTGTGGCCTGGAGTCAAGACCCAGCGTGGTCTGGAATCAAGGCCCAGTGAGGACTGGAGTCAAGGCCCTGTGTGGCCTGGAATCAAGGCCCAGTGTGGTCTGGTGTCAAGGCCCAGCATGGTCTGGTGTCAAGGCCCAGTGTGGTCTGGTGACAAGGCCCAATGCGGAATGCAGCCATGGCCCAGTGCGGACTGGAGTCAAGGCCCAGCACGGTCTGGAGTCAAGGCCCAATGTGGACTGGAGTCAAGGCCCAGCGTGGTCTGGTGTCAAGGCCCAGTGCGGACTGGAGTCAAGGCCCAGCAAGGTCTGGAGTCAAGGACCAGTGCGGACTGGAGTCAAGGCCCAGTGTGGTCTGGAGTCAAGGCCCAGCGTGGTCTGGAGTCAAGGCCGCCCCGCGGTCTGGAGTCAAGGCCCAGTGTGGTCTGGAGTCAAGGCCCAGCGCAGACTGGAGTAAAGTCCCAGAGTGGTCAGGAGTCAAGGCCCAGCGTGGTCTGGACTCAAGGTGCAGTGTGGTCTGGAGTCAAGGCCCAGTGTGGTCTGGAGCAAAGGCCAGTGCGGACTGGAGTCAAGGCCCAGTGTGGACTGGAGTCAAGGCCCAATGTGATCTGGAGTCAAGGCCCAGCAAGGTCTGGAGTCGAGGCCCAGCGTGGCCTGGAGTCAAGGCCCAGCGCAGACTGGAGTAAAGTCCCAGCGTGGTCAGGAGTCAAGGCCCAGTGCGGTCTGGAGTCAAGGCCCAGTGTGGTCTGGAGTCAAGGCCCAATGCAGAATGAAGCCATGGCCCAGTGCGGACTGGAGTCAAGGCCCAGCGTGGTCAGGAGTCAAGGCCCAGCGTGGTCTGGAGTCAAGGTCCAGTGCAGACTGGAGTCAAGGCCCAGCGTGGTCTGGATTCAAGGCCCAGCGTGGTCTGGAGTCAAGGCACAGTGTGGCCTGGAGTCAAGGCCCAGTGTGGTCTGGTGTCAAGGCCCAGCGTGGTCTGGTGTCAAGGCCCAGTTTTGCCTGGTGTCAAGGCCCAGCGCAATCTGGAATCAAGGCCCAGCGTGGTCTGGAGTCAAGGCCCAGTGTAGCCTTGTGTCAAGCCCCAGCACAGTCTGGAATCAAGGCCCAGCGTGGTCTGGTGTCAAGGCCCAGTGTGGCCTGGAGTCAAGGCCCAATGTGGTCTGGAGTGAAGGCCCAGCGTGGTCTGGAGTCAAGGCCCAGTCTGGTCTGGAGTCAAGGCGCAGTGCGGAGTGGAGTGAAGGCCCAGCACGTTCCGGAGTCAGGGCCCAGCACGGTCTGGAGTCAAGGCCCAGCACGGTCTGGAGTCAAGGCCCAATGTGGTCTGGTGCAAAGGCCAGTGCAGACTGGAGTCAAGGCCCAGTGCGGACTGGAGTCAAGGCCCAGTGTGGTCTGGAGTCAAGGCCCAGCAAAGTCTGGAGTCAAGGTCCAGCGTGGTCTGGAGTCAAGGCCCAGCGCAGACTGGAGTAAAGTCCCAGCGTGTTCTGAAGTCAAGGCCCAGTGCGGACTGGAGTCAAGGCCCAGTGTGGACTGGAGTCAAGGCCCAGTGTGGTGTGGAGTCAAGGCACAGTGTGGCCAGGAGTCAAGACCCAGTGTGGTCTGGAGTCAAGACCCAGCATGGCCCAGAGTCAAGGCCCAACGTGGTCTGGAGTCAAGGCCCAGCAAGGTCTGGAGTCGAGGCCCAGCGTGGCCTGGAGTCAAGGCCCAGCGCAGACTGGAGTAAAGTCCCAGCGTGGTCAGGAGTCAAGGCCAAGTGCGGACTGGAGTCAAGTCCCAGCGTGGTCTGGTGTCAAGGCCCAGCATGGTCTGGTGTCAAGGCCCAGTGTGGCCTGGAGTCAAGGCCCAATGTGGTCTGGAGTGAAGGCCCAGCGTGGTCTGGAGTCAAGGCCCAGTCTGGTCTGGAGTCAAGGCGCAGTGCGGAGTGGAGTGAAGGCCCAGCACGTTCCGGAGTCAGGGCCCAGCACGGTCTGGAGTCAAGGCCCAGCACGGTCTGGAGTCAAGGCCCAATGTGGTCTGGTGCAAAGGCCAGTGCAGACTGGAGTCAAGGCCCAGTGCGGACTGGAGTCAAGGCCCAGTGTGGTCTGGAGTCAAGGCCCAGCAAAGTCTGGAGTCAAGGTCCAGCGTGGTCTGGAGTCAAGGCCCAGCGCAGACTGGAGTAAAGTCCCAGCGTGTTCTGAAGTCAAGGCCCAGTGCGGACTGGAGTCAAGGCCCAGTGTGGACTGGAGTCAAGGCCCAGTGTGGTGTGGAGTCAAGGCACAGTGTGGCCAGGAGTCAAGACCCAGTGTGGTCTGGAGTCAAGACCCAGCATGGCCCAGAGTCAAGGCCCAACGTGGTCTGGAGTCAAGACCCAGCATGGCCCGGAGTCAAGGCCCAACGTGGTCTGGAGTCAAGGCCCAGTGTGGTCTGGAGTCAAGGCCCAGTGTGGTTTGGAGTCAAGACCCAGTGCGGACTGGAGTCAAGCCCCAGCGTGGTCTGGTGTCAAGGCCCTGCGTGGTCTGGAGTCAAGGCCCACTGCAGACTGGAGTCAAGGCCCAGCGTGGTCTAGAGTACAGGCCCAGCGTGTTCTGAAGTCAAGGCCCAGTGCGGACTGGAGTCAAGGCCCAGCAAGGTCTGGAGTCAAGGCCCAGCGTGGTCTGGAGTCAAGGCCCAGCACGGTCTGGAGTCAAGGCCCAATGTGGTCTGGAGTCAAGGCCCAGCGTGGTCTGGTGTCAAGGCCCAGTGCGGACTGGAGTCAAGGACCAGTGCGGACTGGAGTCAAGGCCCAGCAAGGTCTGGAGTCAAGGCATAGTGCGGACTGGTGTCAAGGCATAGTGCGGACTGGAGTCAAGGACCAGAGCGGACTGGAGTCAAGGCATAGTGCGGACTGGAGTCAAGGCCCAGTGCGGACTGGAGTCAAGGCCCAGTGTGGTCTGGAGTCAAGGCCCAGCGTGGTCTGGAGTCAAGGCCCAGCACGGTCTGGAGTCAAGGCCCAGCTTGGTTTAGAGTCAAGGCCTAGCGTAGTCTGGTGTCAAGGCCCAGTGCAGACTGGAGTCAAGGCCCAGTGTGGTCTGGAGTCAAAGCCCAGTGCAGTCTGGAGTCAAGGGCCAGTGTGGCCTGGATTCAAAGCCCAGCGTGGTCTGGAGTCAAGGCCCAGCGTGGTCTGGAGTCAAGGCCCAGTGTGGCCTGGAATCAAAGCCCAGTGTGGTCTGGTGTCAAGGCCCAGCATGGTCTGGTGTCAAGACCCAGTGTGGCCTGGTGACAAGGCCCAGTGCAGTCTGGAATCAAGGCCCAGCGTGGTCTGGTGTCAGAACCCAGTGTGGTCTGGAGTCGAGGCCCAGCGTGGTCTGGAGTCAAGGCCCAATGTGGTCTGGAGTCAAGGCCCAGCATGGTCTTGGGTCAAGGCCCAGCGTGGTCTGGTGTCAAGGCCCAGTTCGGACTGGAGTCAAGGCCCAGTGTGGTCTGGAGTCAAGGCCCAGCGTGGTCTGGAGTCAAGGCCCAGCGTGGTCTGGAGTCAATGCCAAGCGTGGTTTAGTGTCAAGGCCCAGCGTGGCCTGGAGTCAAGGCCCGTGCGGACTGGAGTCAAGTCCCAGCGTGGTGTGGAGTCAAGGCCCACTGCTGACTGGACAGGACTCAAGGCCCAGTGTGGTCTGGAATCAAGGCCCAGCAAGGTCTAGATTCAAGGCCCAGCATGGCCTGGAGTCAAGGCCCAGCGTAGTCTGGAGTCAAGGCCCAGCGCAGACTGGAGTCAAGGCCCAGCGTGGTCTGGAGTCAAGGCCCAGCGTGGTCTGGAGTCAAGGCCCTGTGTGGTCTAGAGTCAAGGCCCAGTATGGTCTGGTGTCAAGGCCCAGCATGGTCTGGTGTCAAGGCCCAGTGTGGTCT
Organism: Chiloscyllium plagiosum; assembly: GCF_037043375.1. Classification (NCBI taxonomy): domain Eukaryota; kingdom Metazoa; phylum Chordata; class Chondrichthyes; order Orectolobiformes; family Hemiscylliidae; genus Chiloscyllium; species Chiloscyllium plagiosum. The sequence continues at coordinate 14,567,054 of NW_028270170.1, read as the reverse complement.
GGTGACAAGGCCCAATGCGGAATGCAGCCATGGCCCAGTGCGGACTGGAGTCAAGGCCCAGCACGGTCTGGAGTCAAGGCCCAATGTGGACTGGAGTCAAGGCCCAGCGTGGTCTGGTGTCAAGGCCCAGTGCGGACTGGAGTCAAGGCCCAGCAAGGTCTGGAGTCAAGGCATAGTGCGGACTGGAGTCAAGGACCAGTGCGGACTGGAATCAAGGACCAGTGCGGACTGGAGTCAAGGCCCAGTGTGGTCTGGAGTCAAGGCCGCCCCGCGGTCTGGAGTCAAGGCCCAGTGTGGTCTGGAGTCAAGGCCCAGCGTAGACTGGTGTAAAGTCCCAGAGTGGTAAGGAGTCAAGGCCCAGCGTGGTCTGGACTCAAGGCCCAGTGTGGTCTGGAGTCAAGGCACAGTGTGGTCTGGAGCAAAGGCCAGTGCGGACTGGAGTCAAGGCCCAGCAAGGTCTGGAGTCGAGGCCCAGCGTGGTCTGGAGTCAAGGCCCAGTGCAGACTGGAGTAAAGTCCCAGCGTGGTCAGGAGTCAAGGCCCAGTGCGGTCTGGAGTCAAGGCCCAGTGTGGTCTGGAGTCAAGGCCCAATGCAGAATGGAGCCATGGCCCATTGCGGACTGGAGTCAAGGCCCAGCGTGGTCTGGAGTCAAGGCCCACTGCTGACTGGACAGGACTCAAGGCCCAGTGTGGTCTGGAATCAAGGCCCAGCAAGGTCTAGAGTCAAGGCCCAGCGTGGCCTGGAGTCAAGGCCCAGCGTGGTCTGGAGTCAAGGCCCAGCGCAGACTGGAGTCAAGGCCCAGCGTGGTCTGGAGTCAAGGCCCAGCGTGGTCTGGAGTCAAGGCCCTGTGTGGTCTGGAGTCAAGGCCCAGTGCGGACTGGAGTCAAGGCCCAGCACGGTCTGGAGTCAAGGCCCAGCGTGGTCTGGAGTCAAGGCCCAGTGTGTTCTGAAGTCAAGGCCCAGTGCGGACTGGAGTCAAGGCCCAGTGTGGACTGGAGTCAAGGCCCAGTGTGGTGTGGAGTCAAGGCCCAGTGTGGCCAGGAGTCAAGACCCAGTGTGGTCTGGAGTCAAGACCCAGCATGGCCCGGAGTCAAGGCCCAACGTGGTCTGGAGTCAAGGCCCAGTGTGGACTGGAGTCAAGGCCCAGTGTGGTCTGGAGTCAAGACCCAGTGCGGACTGGAGTCAAGCCCCAGCACGGTCTGGAGTCAAGGCCCAATGTGGTCTGGAGTCAAGGCCCAGTGTGGACTGGAGTCAAGGCCCAGTGCGGACTGGAGTCAAGACCCAGTGCGGACTGGAGTCAAGCCCCAGCATGGTCTGGAGTCAAGGCCCAATGTGGTCTGGAGTCAAGGCCCAGTGTGGACTGGAGTCAAGGCCCAGTGTGGTCTGGAGTCAAGACCCAGTGCGGACTGGAGTCAAGCCCCAGCACGGTCTGGAGTCAAGGCCCAATGTGGTCTGGAGTCAAGGCACAGTGTGGACTGGAGTCAAGGCCCAGTGCGGACTGGAGTCAAGACCCAGTGCGGACTGGAGTCAAGCCCCAGCACGGTCTGGAGTCAAGGCCCAATGTGGTCTGGAGTCAAGGCCCACTGCAGACTGGAGTCAAGGCCCAGCGCAGACTGGAGTCAAGGCCCAGCGTAGTCTGGTGTCAAGGCCCAGTGTGGTCTGGAGTCAAGGCCCAGTGTGAACTGGAGTCAAGGCACAGTGTGGCCTGGAGTCAAGGCCCAGCGTGGTCTGGAATCAAGGCCCAGTGTGGCCTGGAGTCAAGACCCACTGCAGACGGGAGTCAAGGCCCAGCATGGCCCTGAGTCAAGGCCCAGTGTGGTCTGGAGTCAAGGCCTAAGGCGGACTGGAGTCAAGGCCCAGTGTGTTCTGGAGTCAAGGCACAGTGTTGCCTGGAGTCAAGACCCAGCGTGGTCTGGAGTCAAGGTCCAGCGAGGTCTGGTGTCAAGGGTCAGTGTGGCCTGGAGTCAAGGCCCAGCGTGGTCTGGAGTCAAGTCCCAGCGCTGACTGGAGTCAAGGCCAAGTGCGGACTGGAGTCAATGCCCAGCCTGGTCTGGTGTCAAGGCCCAGCATGGTCTGGTGTCAAGGCCCAGTGTGGCCTGGTGACAAGGCCCAGCGCAGTCTTGAATCAAGGCCCAACGTGGTCTGGTTTCAGGGCCCAGTGTGGTCTGGAGTCAAGGCCCAGCAAGGTCTGGAGTCAAGGCCCAATGTGGACTGGAGTCAAGCCCCAGCACGGTCTGGAGTCAAGGCCCTGCGTGGTCTGGAGTCAAGGCCCACTGCAGACTGGAGTCAAGGCCCAGCGTGGTCTAGAGTACAGGCCCAGCGTGTTCTGAAGTCAAGGCCCAGTGCGGACTGGAGTCAAGGCCCAGCGCAGACTGGAGTAAAGTCCCAGCGTGGTCAGGAGTCAAGGCCCAGCGCGGTCTGGAGTCAAGGCCCAGTGTGGTCTGGAGTCAAGGCCCAATGCGGAATGGAGACATGGCCCAGTGCGGACTGGGGTCAAGGCCCAGCACGGTCTGGAGTCAAGGCCCAATGTGGTCTGGAGTCAAGGCCCAGCGTGGTCTGGTGTCAAGGCCCAGTGCGGACTGGAGTCAAGGACCAGTGCGGACTGGAGTCAAGGCCCAGCAAGGTCTGGAGTCAAGGCATAGTGCGGACTGGAGTCAAGGCATAGTGCGGACTGGAATCAAGGACCAGAGCGGACTGGAGTCAAGGCATATTGCGGACTGGAGTCAAGGCCCAGTGCGGACTGGAGTCAAGGCCCAGTGTGGTCTGGAGTCAAGGCCCAGCGTGGTCTGGAGTCAAGGCCCAGCACGGTCGGGAGTCAAGGCCCAGTGTGGTCTGGAGTCAAGGCCCAGCTTGGTTTAGAGTCAAGGCCTAGCGTAGTCTGGTGTCAAGGCCCAGTGCAGACTGGAGTCAACGCCCAGTGTGGTCTGGAGTCAAAGCCCAGTGCAGTCTGGAGTCAAGGGCCAGTGTGGCCTGGATTCAAGGCCCAGCGTGGTCTGGAGTCAAGGCCCAGCGTGGTCTGGAGTCAAGGCCCAGTGTGGCCTGGAATCAAAGCCCAGTGTGGTCTGGTGTCAAGGCCCAGCATGGTCTGGTGTCAAGACCCATTGTGGCCTGGTGACAAGGCCCAGCGCAGTCTGGAATCAAGGCCCAGCGTGGTCTGGTGTCAGAACCCAGTGTGGTCTGGAGTCGAGGCCCAGCGTGGTCTGGAGTCAAGGCCCAATGTGGTCTGGAGTCAAGGCCCAGCATGGTCTTGGGTCAAGGCCCAGCGTGGTCTGGTGTCAAGGCCCAGTTCGGACTGGAGTCAAGGCCAAGTGTGGTCTGGAGTCAAGGCCCAGCGTGGTCTGGAGTCAAGGCCCAGCGTGGTCTGGAGTAAATGCCAAGCGTGGTTTAGTGTCAAGGCCCAGCGTGGCCTGGAGTCAAGGCCCGTGCGGACTGGAGTCAAGTCCCAGCGTGGTGTGGAGTCAAGGCCCACTGCTGACTGGACAGGACTCAAGGCCCAGTGTGGTCAGGAATCAAGGCCCAGCAAGGTCTAGATTCAAGGCCCAGCATGGCCTGGAGTCAAGGCCCAGCGTAGTCTGGAGTCAAGGCCCAGCGCAGACTGGAGTCAAGGCCCAGCGTGGTCTGGAGTCAAGGCCCAGCGTGGTCTGGAGTCAAGGCCCTGTGTGGTCTAGAGTCAAGGCCCAGTATGGTCTTGAGTCAAGGCCCAGCGTGGTCTGGTGTCAAGGCCCAGTTCGGACTGGAGTCAAGGCCCAGTGTGGTCTGGAGTCAAGGCCCAGCGTGGTCTGGAGTCAAGGCCCAGCGTGGTCTGGAGTCAATGCCAAGCGTGGTCTAGTGTCAAGGCCCAGCGTGGCCTGGAGTCAAGGCCCGTGCGGACTGGAGTCAAGGCCCAGCGTGGTCTGGAGTCAAGGCCCACTGCTGACTGGACAGGACTCAAGGCCCAGTGTGGTCTGGAATCAAGGCCCAGCAAGGTCTAGAGTCAAGGCCCAGTGTGGTCTGGAATCAAGGCCCAGCGCAGACTGGAGTCAAGGCCCAGCGTGGTCTGGAGTCAAGGCCCAGCGTGGTCTGGAGTCAAGGCCCTGTGTGGTCTGGAGTCAAGGCCCAGTGCGGACTGGAGTCAAGGCCCAGCACGGTCTGGAGTCAAGGCCCTGCGTGGTCTGGAGTCAAGGCCCACTGCAGACTGGAGTCAAGGCCCAGCGTGGTCTAGAGTCAAGGCCCAGCGTGTTCTGAAGTCAAGGTCCAGTGCGGACTGGAGTCAAGGCCCATTGTGGACTGCGGTCAAGGCCCAGTGTGGTGTGGAGTCAAGGCCCAGTGTGGCCATGAGTCAAGACCCAGTGTGGTCTGGAGTCAAGACCCAGCATGGCCCGGAGTCAAGGCCCAACGTGGTCTGGAGTCAAGGCCCAGTGTGGACTGGAGTCAAGGCCCAGTGTGGTCTGGAGTCAAGACCCAGTGCGGACTGGAGTCAAGCCCCAGCACGGTCTGGGGTCAAGGCCCAATGTGGTCTGGAGTCAAGGCCCAGTGTGGACTGGAGTCAAGGCCCAGTGCGGACCTGAGTCAAGACCCATTGCGGACTGGAATCAAGCCCCAGCACGGTCTGGAGTCAAGGCCCAATGTGGTCTGGAGTCAAGGCCCACTGCAGACTGGAGTCAAGGCCCAGCGCAGACTGGAGTCAAGGCCCAGCGTGGTCTGGTGTCAAGGCCCAGTGTGGTCTGGAGTCAAGGCCCAGTGTGAACTGGAGTCAAGGCACAGTGTGGCCTGGAGTCAAGGCCCAGCGTGGTCTGGAATCAAGGCCCAGTGTGGCCTGGAGTCAAGACCCACTGCAGACTGGAGTCAAGGCCCAGCATGGCCCTGAGTCAAGGCCCAACGTGGTCTGGAGTCAAGGCCTAAGGCGGACTGGAGTCAAGGCCCAGTGTGTTCTGGAGTCAAGGCACAGTGTTGCCTGGAGTCAAGACCCAGCGTGGTCTGGAGTCAAGGCCCAGCACGGTATGGAGTCAAGGCCCAGCGTGGTCTGGAGTCAAGGTCCAGCGAGGTCTGGTGTCAAGGGCCAGTGTGGCCTGGAGTCAAGGCCCAGCGTGGTCTGGAGTCAAGTCCCAGCGCAGACTGGAGTCAAGGCCAAGTGCAGACTGGAGTCAAGACCCAGTGCGGACTGGAGTCAAGCCCCAGCACGGTCTGGAGTCAAGGCCCAATGTGGTCTGGAGTAAAGGCCCACTGCAGACTGGAGTCAAGGCCCAGTGTGGTCTCGAGTCAAGGCCCTGCGTGGTCTGGTGTCAAGGCCCAGTGTGGTCTGGAGTCAAGGCCCAGTGTAGACTGGAGTCAAGGCATAGTGTGGCCTGGAGTCAAGACCCAGCGTGGTCTGGAATCAAGGCCCAGTGAGGACTGGAGTCAAGGCCCAGTGTGGTCTGGAGTCAAGGCCCAGTGTGGCCTAGAATCGAAGCCCAGTGTGGTCTGGTGTCAAGGCCCAGCATGGTCTTGTGTCAAGGCCCAGTGTGGTCTGGTGACAAGGCCCAATGCGGAATGCAGCCATGGCCCAGTGCGGACTGGAGTCAAGGCCCAGCACGGTCTGGAGTCAAGGCCCACTGCTGACTGGACAGGACTCAAGGCCCAGTGTGGTCTGGAATCAAGGCCCAGCAAGGTCTAGAGTCAAGGCCCAGCGTGGCCTGGAGTCAAGGCCCAGCGTGGTCTGGAGTCAAGGCCCAGCGCAGACTGGAGTCAAGGCCCAGCGTGGTCTGGAGTCAAGGCCCAGCGTGGTCTGGAGTCAAGGCCCTGTGTGGACTGGAGTCAAGGCCCACTGCAGACTGGAGTCAAGGCCCAGTGTGGTCTCGAGTCAAGGCCCTGCGTGGTCTGGTGTCAAGGCCCAGTGTGGTCTGGAGTCAAGGCCCAGTGTAGACTGGAGTCAAGGCATAGTGTGGCCTGGAGTCAAGACCCAGCGTGGTCTGGAATCAAGGCCCAGTGAGGACTGGAGTCAAGGCCCAGTGTGGTCTGGAGTCAAGGCCCAGTGTGGCCTAGAATCAAAGCCCAGTGTGGTCTGGTGTCAAGGCCCAGCATGGTCTGGTGTCAAGGCCCAGTGTGGTCTGGTGACAAGGCCCAATGCGGAATGCAGCCATGGCCCAGTGCGGACTGGAGTCAAGGCCCAGCACGGTCTGGAGTCAAGGCCCAATGTGGACTGGAGTCAAGGCCCAGCGTGGTCTGGTGTCAAGGCCCAGTGCGGACTGGAGTCAAGGCCCAGCAAGGTCTGGAGTCAAGGCATAGTGCGGACTGGAGTCAAGGACCAGTGCGGACTGGAATCAAGGACCAGTGCGGACTGGAGTCAAGGCCCAGTGTGGTCTGGAGTCAAGGCCCAGCGTGGTCTGGAGTCAAGGCCGCCCCGCGGTCTGGAGTCAAGGCCCAGTGTGGTCTGGAGTCAAGGCCCAGCGTAGACTGGTGTAAAGTCCCAGAGTGGTCAGGAGTCAAGGCCCAGCGTGGTCTGGACTCAAGGCCCAGTGTGGTCTGGAGTCAAGGCCCAGTGTGGTCTGGAGCAAAGGCCAGTGCGGACTGGAGTCAAGGCCCAGCAAGGTCTGGAGTCGAGGCCCAGCGTGGTCTGGAGTCAAGGCCCAGTGCAGACTGGAGTAAAGTCCCAGCGTGGTCAGGAGTCAAGGCCCAGTGCAGTCTGGAGTCAAGGCCCAGTGTGGTCTGGAGTCAAGGCCCAATGCAGAATGGAGCCATGGCCCATTGCGGACTGGAGTCAAGGCCCAGCGTGGTCTGGAGTCAAGGCCCACTGCTGACTGGACAGGACTCAAGGCCCAGTGTGGTCTGGAATCAAGGCCCAGCAAGGTCGAGAGTCAAGGCCCAGCGTGGCCTGGAGTCAAGGCCCAGCGTGGTCTGGAGTCAAGGCCCAGCGCAGACTGGAGTCAAGGCCCAGCGTGGTCTGGAGTCAAGGCCCAGCGTGGTCTGGAGTCAAGGCCCTGTGTGGACTGGAGTCAAGGCCCACTGCAGACTGGAGTCAAGGCCCAGTGTGGTCTCGAGTCAAGGCCCTGCGTGGTCTGGTGTCAAGGCCCAGTGTGGTCTGGAGTCAAGGCCCAGTGTAGACTGGAGTCAAGGCATAGTGTGGCCTGGAGTCAAGACCCAGCGTGGTCTGGAATCAAGGCCCAGTGAGGACTGGAGTCAAGGCCCAGTGTGGTCTGGAGTCAAGGCCCAGTGTGGCCTAGAATCAAAGCCCAGTGTGGTCTGGTGTCAAGGCCCAGCATGGTCTGGTGTCAAGGCCCAGTGTGGTCTGGTGACAAGGCCCAATGCGGAATGCAGCCATGGCCCAGTGCGGACTGGAGTCAAGGCCCAGCACGGTCTGGAGTCAAGGCCCAATGTGGACTGGAGTCAAGGCCCAGCGTGGTCTGGTGTCAAGGCCCAGTGCGGACTGGAGTCAAGGCCCAGCAAGGTCTGGAGTCAAGGCATAGTGCGGACTGGAGTCAAGGACCAGTGCGGACTGGAATCAAGGACCAGTGCGGACTGGAGTCAAGGCCCAGTGTGGTCTGGAGTCAAGGCCCAGCGTGGACTGGAGTCAAGGCCGCCCCGCGGTCTGGAGTCAAGGCCCAGTGTGGTCTGGAGTCAAGGCCCAGCGTAGACTGGTGTAAAGTCCCAGAGTGGTCAGGAGTCAAGGCCCAGCGTGGTCTGGACTCAAGGCCCAGTGTGGTCTGGAGTCAAGGCCCAGTGTGGTCTGGAGCAAAGGCCAGTGCGGACTGGAGTCAAGGCCCAGCAAGGTCTGGAGTCGAGGCCCAGCGTGGTCTGGAGTCAAGGCCCAGTGCAGACTGGAGTAAAGTCCCAGCGTGGTCAGGAGTCAAGGCCTAGTGCAGTCTGGAGTCAAGGCCCAGTGTGGTCTGGAGTCAAGGCCCAATGCAGAATGGAGCCATGGCCCATTGCGGACTGGAGTCAAGGCCCAGCGTGGTCTGGAGTCAAGGCCCACTGCTGACTGGACAGGATTCAAGGCCCAGTGTGGTCTGGAATCAAGGCCCAGCAAGGTCTAGAGTCAAGGCCCAGCGTGGCCTGGAGTCAAGGCCCAGCGTGGTCTGGAGTCAAGGCCCAGCGCAGACTGGAGTCAAGGCCCAGCGTGGTCTGGAGTCAAGGCCCAGCGTGGTCTGGAGTCAAGGCACAGTGTGGACTGGAGTCAAGGCCCAGTGCGGACTGGAGTCAAGACCCAGTGCGGACTGGAGTCAAGCCCCAGCACGGTCTGGAGTCAAGGCCCAATGTGGTCTGGAGTCAAGGCCCACTGCAGACTGGAGTCAAGGCCCAGCGCAGACTGGAGTCAAGGCCCAGCGTAGTCTGGTGTCAAGGCCCAGTGTGGTGTGGAGTCAAGGCCCAGTGTGAACTGGAGTCAAGGCACAGTGTGGCCTGGAGTCAAGACCCAGCGTGGTCTGGAATCAAGGCCCAGTGTGGCCTGGAGTCAAGACCCACTGCAGACGGGAGTCAAGGCCCAGCATGGCCCTGAGTCAAGGCCCAGTGTGGTCTGGAGTCAAGGCCTAAGGCGGACTGGAGTCAAGGCCCAGTGTGTTCTGGAGTCAAGGCACAGTGTTGCCTGGAGTCAAGACCCAGCGTGGTCTGGAGTCAAGGTCCAGCGAGGTCTGGTGTCAAGGGCCAGTGTGGCCTGGAGTCAAGGCCCAGCGTGGTCTGGAGTCAAGTCCCAGCGCTGACTGGAGTCAAGGCCAAGTGCGGACTGGAGTCAATGCCCAGCGTGGTCTGGTGTCAAGGCCCAGCATGGTCTGGTGTCAAGGCCCAGTGTGGCCTGGTGACAAGGCCCAGCGCAGTCTTGAATCAAGGCCCAACGTGGTCTGGTTTCAGGGCCCAGTGTGGTCTGGAGTCAAGGCCCAGCAAGGTCTGGAGTCAAGGCCCAATGTGGACTGGAGTCAAGCCCCAGCACGGTCTGGAGTCAAGGCCCTGCGTGGTCTGGAGTCAAGGCCCACTGCAGACTGGAGTCAAGGCCCAGCGTGGTCTAGAGTACAGGCCCAGCGTGTTCTGAAGTCAAGGCCCAGTGCAGACTGGAGTCAAGGCCCAGCAAGGTCTGGAGTCAAGGCCCAGCGTGGTCTGGAGTCAAGGCCCAGCGCAGACTGGAGTAAAGTCCCAGCGTGGTCAGGAGTCAAGGCCCAGCGCGGTCTGGAGTCAAGGCCCAGTGTGGTCTGGAGTCAAGGCCCAATGCGGAATGGAGACATGGCCCAGTGCGGACTGGGGTCAAGGCCCAGCACGGTCTGGAGTCAAGGCCCAATGTGGTCTGGAGTCAAGGCCCAGCGTGGTCTGGTGTCAAGGCCCAGTGCGGACTGGAGTCAAGGACCAGTGCGGACTGGAGTCAAGGCCCAGCAAGGTCTGGAGTCAAGGCATAGTGCGGACTGGAGTCAAGGCATAGTGCGGACTGGAGTCAAGGACCAGAGCGGACTGGAGTCAAGGCGTAGTGCGGACTGGAGTCAAGGCCCAGTGCGGACTGGAGTCAAGGCCCAGTGTGGTCTGGAGTCAAGGCCCAGCGTGGTCTGGAGTCAAGGCCCAGCACGGTCTGGAGTCAAGGCCCAGTGTGGTCTGGAGTCAAGGCCCAGCTTGGTTTAGAGTCAAGGCCTAGCGTAGTCTGGTGTCAAGGCCCAGTGCAGACTGGAGTCAAGGCCCAGTGTGGTCTGGAGTCAAAGCCCAGTGCAGTCTGGAGTCAAGGGCCAGTGTGGCCTGGATTCAAGGCCCAGCGTGGTCTGGAGTCAAGGCCCAGCGTGGTCTGGAGTCAAGGCCCAGTGTGGCCTGGAATCAAAGCCCAGTGTGGTCTGGTGTCAAGGCCCAGCATGGTCTGGTGTCAAGACCCAGTGTGGCCTGGTGACAAGGCCCAGCGCAGTCTGGAATCAAGGCCCAGCGTGGTCTGGTGTCAGAACCCAGTGTGGTCTGGAGTCGAGGCCCAGCGTGGTCTGGAGTCAAGGCCCAATGTGGTCTGGAGTCAAGGCCCAGCATGGTCTTGGGTCAAGGCCCAGCGTGGTCTGGTGTCAAGGCCCAGTTCGGACTGGAGTCAAGGCCCAGTGTGGTCTGGAGTCAAGGCCCAGCGTGGTCTGGAGTCAAGGCCCAGCATGGTCTGGAGTCAATGCCAAGCGTGGTTTAGTGTCAAGGCCCAGCGTGGCCTGGAGTCAAGGCCCGTGCGGACTGGAGTCAAGTCCCAGCGTGGTGTGGAGTCAAGGCCCACTGCTGACTGGACAGGACTCAAGGCCCAGTGTGGTCTGGAATCAAGGCCCAGCAAGGTCTAGATTCAAGGCCCAGCATGGCCTGGAGTCAAGGCCCAGCGTAGTCTGGAGTCAAGGCCCAGTGCAGACTGGAGTCAAGGCCCAGCGTGGTCTGGAGTCAAGGCCCAGCGTGGTCTGGAGTCAAGGCCCTGTGTGGTCTAGAGTCAAGGCCCAGTATGGTCTTGAGTCAAGGCCCAGCGTGGTCTGGTGTCAAGGCCCAGTTCGGACTGGAGTCAAGGCCCAGTGTGGTCTGGAGTCAAGGCCCAGCGTGGTCTGGAGTCAAGGCCCAGCGTGGTCTGGAGTCAATGCCAAGCGTGGTCTAGTGTCAAGGCCCAGCATGGCCTGGAGTCAAGGCCCGTGCGGACTGGAGTCAAGGCCCAGCGTGGTCTGGAGTCAAGGCCCAGTGTGGTCTGGAATCAAGGCCCAGCGCAGACTGGAGTCAAGGCCCAGCGTGGTCTGGAGTCAAGGCCCAGCGTGGTCTGGAGTCAAGGCCCTGTGTGGTCTGCAGTCAAGGCCCAGTGCGGACTGGAGTCAAGGCCCAGCACGGTCTGGAGTCAAGGCCCTGCGTGGTCTGGAGTCAAGGCCCACTGCAGACTGGAGTCAAGGCGCAGCGTGGTCTAGAGTAAAGGCCCAGCGTGTTCTGAAGTCAAGGCCCAGTGCGGACTGGAGTCAAGGCCCATTGTGGACTGGGGTCAAGGCCCAGTGTGGTGTGGAGTCAAGGCCCAGTGTGGCCAGGAGTCAAGACCCAGTGTGGTCTGGAGTCAAGACCCAGCATGGCCCGGAGTCAAGGCCCAACGTGGTCTGGAGTCAAGGCCCAGTGTGGACTGGAGTCAAGGCCCAGTGTGGTCTGGAGTCAAGACCCAGTGCGGACTGGAGTCAAGCCCCAGCACGGTCTGGAGTCAAGGCCCAATGTGGTCTGGAGTCAAGGCCCAGTGTGGACTGGAGTCAAGGCCCAGTGCGGACCTGAGTCAAGACCCATTGCGGACTGGAATCAAGCCCCAGCACGGTCTGGAGTCAAGGCCCAATGTGGTCTGGAGTCAAGGCCCACTGCAGACTGGAGTCAAGGCCCAGCGCAGACTGGAGTCAAGGCCCACCGTGGTCTGGTGTCAAGGCCCAGTGTGGTGTGGAGTCAAGGCCCAGTGTGAACTGGAGTCAAGGCACAGTGTGGCCTGGAGTCAAGGCCCAGCGTGGTCTGGAATCAAGGCCCAGTGTGGCCTGGAGTCAAGACCCACTGCAGACTGGAGTCAAGGCCCAGCATGGCCCTGAGTCAAGGCCCAACGTGGTCTGGAGTCAAGGCCTAAGGCGGACTGGAGTCAAGGCCCAGTGTGTTCTGGAGTCAAGGCACAGTGTTGCCTGGAGTCAAGATCCAGCGCGGTCTGGAGTCAAGGCCCAGCACGGTATGGAGTCAAGGCCCAGCGTGGTCTGGAGTCAAGCTCCAGCGAGGTCTGGTGTCAAGGGCCAGTGTGGCCTGGAGTCAAGGCCCAGCGTGGTCTGGAGTCAAGTCCCAGCGCAGACTGGAGTCAAGGCCCGTGCGGACTGGAGTCAAGGCCCAGCGTGGTCTGGAGTCAAGGCCCACTGCTGACTGGACAGGACTCAAGGCCCAGTGTGGTCTGGAATCAAGGCCCAGCAAGGTCTAGAGTCAAGGCCCAGTGTGGTCTGGAATCAAGGCCCAGCGCAGACTGGAGTCAAGGCCCAGCGTGGTCTGGAGTCAAGGCCCACTGCTGACTGGACAGGACTCAAGGCCCAGTGTGGTCTGGAATCAAGGCCCAGCAAGGTCTAGAGTCAAGGCCCAGTGTGGTCTGGAATCAAGGCCAAGCGCAGACTGGAGTCAAGGCCCTGTGTGGTCTGCAGTCAAGGCCCAGTGCGGACTGGAGTCAAGGCCCAGCACGGTCTGGAGTCAAGGCCCTGCGTGGTCTGGAGTCAAGGCCCACTGCAGACTGGAGTCAAGGCGCAGCGTGGTCTAGAGTAAAGGCCCAGCGTGTTCTGAAGTCAAGGCCCAGTGCGGACTGGAGTCAAGGCCCATTGTGGACTGGGGTCAAGGCCCAGTGTGGTGTGGAGTCAAGGCCCAGTGTGGCCAGGAGTCAAGACCCAGTGTGGTCTGGAGTCAAGACCCAGCATGGCCCGGAGTCAAGGCCCAACGTGGTCTGGAGTCAAGGCCCAGTGTGGACTGGAGTCAAGGCCCAGTGTGGTCTGGAGTCAAGACCCAGTGCGGACTGGAGTCAAGCCCCAGCACGGTCTGGAGTCAAGGCCCAATGTGGTCTGGAGTCAAGGCCCAGTGTGGACTGGAGTCAAGGCCCAGTGCGGACCTGAGTCAAGACCCATTGCGGACTGGAATCAAGCCCCAGCACGGTCTGGAGTCAAGGCCCAATGTGGTCTGGAGTCAAGGCCCACTGCAGACTGGAGTCAAGGCCCAGCGCAGACTGGAGTCAAGGCACAGTGTGGCCTGGAGTCAAGGCCCAGTGTGGTGTGGAGTCAAGGCCCAGTGTGAACTGGAGTCAAGGCACAGTGTGGCCTGGAGTCAAGGCCCAGCGTGGTCTGGAATCAAGGCCCAGTGTGGCCTGGAGTCAAGACCCACTGCAGACTGGAGTCAAGGCCCAGCATGGCCCTGAGTCAAGGCCCAACGTGGTCTGGAGTCAAGGCCTAAGGCGGACTGGAGTCAAGGCCCAGTGTGTTCTGGAGTCAAGGCACAGTGTTGCCTGGAGTCAAGATCCAGCGCGGTCTGGAGTCAAGGCCCAGCACGGTATGGAGTCAAGGCCCAGCGTGGTCTGGAGTCAAGGTCCAGCGAGGTCTGGTGTCAAGGGCCAGTGTGGCCTGGAGTCAAGGCCCAGCGTGGTCTGGAGTCAAGTCCCAGCGCAGACTGGAGTCAAGGCCAAGTGCAGACTGGAGTCAAGACCCAGTGCGGACTGGAGTCAAGCCCCAGCACGGTCTGGAGTCAAGGCCCAATGTGGTCTGGAGTAAAGGCCCACTGCAGACTGGAGTCAAGGCCCAGTGTGGTCTCGAGTCAAGGCCCTGCGTGGTCTGGTGTCAAGGCCCAGTGTGGTCTGGAGTCAAGGCCCAGTGTAGACTGGAGTCAAGGCATAGTGTGGCCTGGAGTCAAGACCCAGCGTGGTCTGGAATCAAGGCCCAGTGAGGACTGGAGTCAAGGCCCAGTGTGGTCTGGAGTCAAGGCCCAGTGTGGCCTAGAATCAAAGCCCAGTGTGGTCTGGTGTCAAGGCCCAGCATGGTCTGGTGTCAAGGCCCAGTGTGGTCTGGTGACAAGGCCCAATGCGGAATGCAGCCATGGCCCAGTGCGGACTGGAGTCAAGGCCCAGCACGGTCTGGAGTCAAGGCCCAATGTGGACTGGAGTCAAGGCCCAGCGTGGTCTGGTGTCAAGGCCCAGTGCGGACTGGAGTCAAGGCCCAGCAAGGTCTGGAGTCAAGGCATAGTGCGGACTGGAGTCAAGGACCAGTGCGGACTGGAATCAAGGACCAGTGCGGACTGGAGTCAAGGCCCAGTGTGGTCTGGAGTCAAGGCCCAGCGTGGTCTGGAGTCAAGGCCGCCCCGCGGTCTGGAGTCAAGGCCCAGTGTGGTCTGGAGTCAAGGCCCAGCGTAGACTGGTGTAAAGTCCCAGAGTGGTCAGGAGTCAAGGCCCAGCGTGGTCTGGACTCAAGGCCCAGTGTGGTCTGGAGTCAAGGCCCAGTGTGGTCTGGAGCAAAGGCCAGTGCGGACTGGAGTCAAGGCCCAGCAAGGTCTGGAGTCGAGGCCCAGCGTGGTCTGGAGTCAAGGCCCAGTGCAGACTGGAGTAAAGTCCCAGCGTGGTCAGGAGTCAAGGCCCAGTGCGGTCTGGAGTCAAGGCCCAGTGTGGTCTGGAGTCAAGGCCCAATGCAGAATGGAGCCATGGCCCAGTGCGGACTGGAGTCAAGGCCCAGCGTGGTCTGGAGTCAAGGCCCACTGCTGACTGGACAGGACTCAAGGCCCAGTGTGGTCAGGAATCAAGGCCCAGCAAGGTCTAGAGTCAAGGCCCAGCGTGGCCTGGAGTCATGGCCCAGCGTGGGCTGGAGTCAAGGCCCAGCGCAGACTGGAGTCAAGGCCCAGCGTGGTCTGGAGTCAAGGCCCAGCGTGGTCTGGAGTCAAGGCCCTGTGTGGTCTGGAGTCAAGGCCCAGTGCGGACTGGAGTCAAGGCCCATCACGGTCTTGAGTCAAGGCCCTGCGTGGTCTGGAGTCAAGGCCCACTGCAGACTGGAGTCAAGGCCCAGCGTGGTCTAGAGTAAAGGCCCAGTGTGTTCTGAAGTCAAGGCCCAGTGCGGACTGGAGTCAAGGCCCAGTGTGGACTGGAGTCAAGGCCCAGTGTGGTGTGGAGTCAAGGCCCAGTTTGGCCAGGAGTCAAGACCCAGTGTGGTCTGGAGTCAAGACCCAGCATGGCCCGGAGTCAAGGCCAACGTGGTCTGGAGTCAAGGCCCAGTGTGGACTGGAGTCAAGGCCCAGTGTGGTCTGGAGTCAAGACCCAGTGCGGACTGGAGTCAAGCCCCAGCACGGTCTGGAGTCAAGGCCCAATGTGGTCTGGAGTCAAGGCCCAGTGTGGACTGGAGTCAAGGCCCAGTGCGGACTGGAGTCAAGACCCAGTGCGGACTGGAGTCAAGCCCCAGCACGGTCTGGAGTCAAGGCCCAATGTGGTCTGGAGTCAAGGCCCAGTGTGGACTGGAGTCAAGGCCCAGTGTGGTCTGGAGTCAAGACCCAGTGCGGACTGGATTCAAGCCCCAGCACGGTCTGGAGTCAAGGCCCAATGTGGTCTGGAGTCAAGGCACAGTGTGGACTGGAGTCAAGGCCCAGTGCGGACTGGAGTCAAGACCCAGTGCGGACTGGAGTCAAGCCCCAGCACGGTCTGGAGTCAAGGCCCAATGTGGTCTGGAGTCAAGGCCCACTGCAGACTGGAGTCAAGGCCCAGCGCAGACTGGAGTCAAGGCCCAGCGTAGTCTGGTGTCAAGGCCCAGTGTGGTCTGGAGTCAAGGCCCAGTGTGAACTGGAGTCAAGGCACAGTGTGGCCTGGAGTCAAGGCCCAGCGTGGTCTGGAATCAAGGCCCAGTGTGGCCTGGAGTCAAGACCCACTGCAGACTGGAGTCAAGGCCCAGAATGGCCCTGAGTCAAGGCCCAGTGTGGTCTGGAGTCAAGGCCTAAGGCGGACTGGAGTCAAGGCCCAGTGTGTTCTGGAGTCAAGGCACAGTGTTGCCTGGAGTCAAGACCCAGCGTGGTCTGGAGTCAAGGTCCAGCGAGGTCTGGTGTCAAGGGCCAGTGTGGCCTGGAGTCAAGGCCCAGCATGGTCTTGAGTCAAGGCCCAACGTGGTCTGGTTTCAGGGCCCAGTGTGGTCTGGAGTCAAGGCCCAGCAAGGTCTGGAGTCAAGGCCCAATGTGGTCTGGAGTCAAGGCCCAGCATGATCTTGAGTCAAGGCCCAGCGTGGTCTGGTGTCAAGGCCCAGTGCGGACTGGAGTCAAGGCCCAGTGTGGTCTGGAGTCAAGGCCCAGCGTGGTCTGGAGTCAAGGCCCAGCGTGGTCTGGAGTCAATGCCAAGCGTGGTCTAGTGTCAAGGCCCAGCGTGGCCTGGAGTCAAGGCCCGTGCGGACTGGAGTCAAGGCCCAGCGTGGTCTGGAGTCAAGGCCCACTGCTGACTGGACAGGACTCAAGGCCCAGTGTGGTCTGGAATCAAGGCCCAGCAAGGTCTAGAGTCAAGGCCCAGCGTGGCCTGGAGTCAAGGCCCAGCGTGGTCTGGAGTCAAGGCCCAGCGCAGACTGGAGTCAAGGCCCAGCGTGGTCTGGAGTCAAGGCCCAGCATGTCTGGAGTCAAGGCCCTGTGTGGTCTGGAGTCAAGGCCCAGTGCGGACTGGAGTCAAGGCCCAGCACGGTCTGGAGTCAAGGCCCTGCGTGGTCTGGAGTCAAGGCCCACAGCAGACTGGAGTCAAGGCCCAGTGTGGCCCGGAGTCAAGGCCCAACGTGGTCTGGAGTCAAGGCCCAGTGTGGACTGGAGTCAAGGCCCAGTGTGGCCTGGAGTCAAGACCCAGTGCGGACTGGAGTCAAGCCCCAGCACGGTCTGGAGTCAAGGCCCAATGTGGTCTGGAGTCAAGGCCCAGTGTGGACTGGAGTCAAGGCCCAGTGCGGACTGGAGTCAAGACCCAGTGCGGACTGGAGTCAAGCCCCAGCACGGTCTGGAGTCAAGGCCCAATGTGGTCTGGAGTCAAGGCCCACTGCAGACTGGAGTCAAGGCCCAGCGCAGACTGGAGTCAAGGCCCAGCGTGGTCTGGTGTCAAGGCCCAGTGTGGTCTGGAGTCAAGGCCCCGTGTGAACTGGAGTCAAGGCACAGTGTGGCCTGGAGTCAAGACCCACTGCAGACTGGAGTCAAGGCCCAGCATGGCCCTGAGTCAAGGCCCAGTGTAGTCTGGAGTCAAGGCCTAAGGCGGACTGGAGTCAAGGCCCAGTGTGTTCTGGAGTCAAGGCACAGAGTTGCCTGGAGTCAAGACCCAGCGCGGTCTGGAGTCAAGGCCCAGCACGGTATGGAGTCAAGGCCCAGCGTGGTCTGGAGTCAAGGTCCAGCGAGGTCTGGTGTCAAGGGCCAGTGTGGCATGGAGTCAAGGCCCAGCGTGGTCTGGAGTCAAGTCCCAGCGTGGTCTGGAGTCAAGGCCAAGTGCGAGCTGGAGTCAAGACCCAGTGCGGACTGGAGTCAAGCCCCAGCACGGTCTGGAGTCAAGGCCCAATGTGGTCTGGAGTCAAGGCCCACTGCAGACTGGAGTCAAGGCCCAGTGTGGTCTCGAGTCAAGGCCCTGCGTGGTCTTGTGTCAAGGCCCAGTGTGGTCTGGAGTCAAGGCCCAGTGTAGACTGGAGTCAAGGCATAGTGTGGCCTGGAGTCAAGACCCAGCGTGGTCTGGAATCAAGGCCCAGTGAGGACTGGAGTCAAGGCCCAGTGTGGTCTGGAGTCAAGGCCCTGTGTGGCCTGGAATCAAGGCCCAGTGTGGTCTGGTGTCAAGGCCCAGCATGGTCTGGTGTCAAGGCCCAGTGTGGTCTGGTGACAAGGCCCAATGCGGAATGCAGCCATGGCCCAGTGCGGACTGGAGTCAAGGCCCAGCACGGTCTGGAGTCAAGGCCCAATGTGGACTGCAGTCAAGGCCCAGCGTGGTCTGGTGTCAAGGCCCAGTGCGGACTGGAGTCAAGGCCCAGCAAGGTCTGGAGTCAAGGCATTGTGCGGACTGGAGTCAAGGACCAGTGCGGACTGGAGTCAAGGACCAGTGCGGACTGGAGTCAAGGCCCAGTGTGGTCTGGAGTCAAGGCCCAGCGTGGTCTGGAGTCAAGGCCGCCCCGCGGTCTGGAGTCAAGGCCCAGTGTGGTCTGGAGTCAAGGCCCAGCGCAGACTGGAGTTAAGTCCCAGAGTGGTCAGGAGTCAAGGCCCAGCGTGGTCTGGACTCAAGGTGCAGTGTGGTCTGGAGTCAAGGCCCAGTGTGGTCTGGAGCAAAGGCCAGTGTGGACTGGAGTCAAGGCCCAATGTGGTCTGGAGTCAAGGCTCAGCAAGGTCTGGAGTCGAGGCCCAGCGTGGCCTGGAGTCAAGGCTCAGCGCAGACTGGAGTAAAGTCCCAGCGTGGTCAGGAGTCAAGGCCCAGTGCGGTCTGGAGTCAAGGCCCAGTGTGGTCTGGAGTCAAGGCCCAATGCAGAATGAAGCCATGGCCCAGTGCGGACTGGAGTCAAGGCCCAGCGTGGTCAGGAGTCAAGTCCCAGCGTGGTCTGGAGTCAAGGTCCAGTGCAGACTGGAGTCAAGGCCCAGCGTGGTCAGGATTCAAGGCCCAGCGTGGTCTGGAGTCAAGGCACAGTGTGGCCTGGAGTCAAGGCCCAGTGTGGTCTGGTGTCAAGGCCCAGCGTGGTCTGGTGTCAAGGCCCAGTTTTGCCTGGTGTCAAGGCCCAGCGCAATCTGGAATCAAGGCCCAGCATGGTCTGGAGTCAAGGCCCAGTGTAGCCTTGTGTCAAGCCCCAGCACAGTCTGGAATCAAGGCCCAGCGTGGTCTGGTGTCAAGGCCCAGTGTGGCCTGGAGTCAAGGCCCAATGTGGTCTGGAGTGAAGGCCCAGCGTGGTCTGGTGTCAAGGCCCAGTGCGGACTGGAGTCAAGGCCCAGCAAGGTCTGGAGTCAAGGCATTGTGCGGACTGGAGTCAAGGACCAGTGCGGACTGGAGTCAAGGACCAGTGCGGACTGGAGTTAAGGCCCAGTGTGGTCTGGTGTCAAGGCCCAGCATGGTCTGGTGTCAAGGCCCAGTGTGGTCTGGTGACAAGGCCCAATGCGGAATGCAGCCATGGCCCAGTGCGGACTGGAGTCAAGGCCCAGCACAGTCTGGAGTCAAGGCCCAATGTGGACTGCAGTCAAGGCCCAGCGTGGTCTGGTGTCAAGGCCCAGTGCGGACTGGAGTCAAGGCCCAGCAAGGTCTGGAGTCAAGGCATTGTGCGGACTGGAGTCAAGGACCAGTGCGGACTGGAGTCAAGGACCAGTGCGGACTGGAGTCAAGGCCCAGTGTGGTCTGGAGTCAAGGCCCAGCGTGGTCTGGAGTCAAGGCCGCCCCGCGGTCTGGAGTCAAGGCCCAGTGTGGTCTGGAGTCAAGGCCCAGCGCAGACTGGAGTTAAGTCCCAGAGTGGTCAGGAGTCAAGGCCCAGCGTGGTCTGGACTCAAGGTGCAGTGTGGTCTGGAGTCAAGGCCCAGTGTGGTCTGGAGCAAAGGCCAGTGCGGACTGGAGTCAAGGCCCAGTGTGGACTGGAGTCAAGGCCCAATGTGGTCTGGAGTCAAGGCCCAGCAAGGTCTGGAGTCGAGGCCCAGCGTGGCCTGGAGTCAAGGCCCAGCGCAGACTGGAGTAAAGTCCCAGCGTGGTCAGGAGTCAAGGCCCAGTGCGGTCTGGAGTCAAGGCCCAGTGTGGTCTGGAGTCAAGGCCCAATGCAGAATGAAGCCATGGCCCAGTGCGGACTGGAGTCAAGGCCCAGCGTGGTCAGGAGTCAAGGCCCAGCGTGGTCTGGAGTCAAGGTCCAGTGCAGACTGGAGTCAAGGCCCAGCGTGGTCAGGATTCAAGGCCCAGCGTGGTCTGAAGTCAAGGCACAGTGTGGCCTGGAGTCAAGGCCCAGTGTGGTCTGGTGTCAAGGCCCAGCGTGGTCTGGTGTCAAGGCCCAGTTTTGCCTAGTGTCAAGGCCCAGCGCAATCTGGAATCAAGGCCCAGCGTGGTCTGGAGTCAAGGCCCAGTGTAGCCTTGTGTCAAGCCCCAGCACAGTCTGGAATCAAGGCCCAGCGTGGTCTGGTGTCAAGGCCCAGTGTGGCCTGGAGTCAAGGCCCAGTGCGGACTGGAGTCAAGGCCCAGCAAGGTCTGGAGTCAAGGCCCAGCGTGGTCTGGAGTCAAGGCCAAGCGCAGACTGGAGTAAAGTCCCAGCATGGTCAGGAGTCAAGGCCCAGCGCGGTCTGGAGTCAAGGCCCAGCCTGGTCTGGTGTCAAGGCCCAGTGCGGACTGGAGTCAAGGACCAGTGCGGACTGGAGTCAAGGCCCAGCAAGGTCTGGAGTCAAGGCATTGTGCGGACTGGAGTCAAGGCATAATGCGGACTGGAGTCAATGACCAGAGCGGACTGGAGTCAAGGCATAGTGCGGACTGGATTCAAGGCCCAGTGCGGACTGGAGTCAAGGCCCAGTCTGGTCTGGAGTCAAGGCGCAGTGCGGACTGGAGTCAAGGCCCAGCACGTTCCGGAGTCAGGGCCCAGCACGGTCTGGAGTCAAGGCCCAGCACGGTCTGGAGTCAAGGCCCAATGTGGTCTGGTGCAAAGGCCAGTGCAGACTGGAGTCAAGACCCAGTGCGGACTGGAGTCAAGGCCCAGTGTGGTCTGGAGTCAAGGCCCAGCAAGGTCTGGAGTCAAGGTCCAGCGTGGTCTGGAGTCAAGGCCCAGCGCAGACTGGAGTAAAGTCCCAGCGTGTTCTGAAGTCAAGGCCCAGTGCGGACTGGAGTCAAGGCCCAGTGTGGACTGGAGTCAAGGCCCAGTGTGGTGTGGAGTCAAGGCACAGTGTGGCCAGGAGTCAAGACCCAGTGTGGTCTGGAGTCAAGACCCAGCATGGCCCAGAGTCATGGCCCAACGTGGTCTGGAGTCAAGACCCAGCATGGCCCGGAGTCAAGGCCCAACGTGGTCTGGAGTCAAGGCCCTGCGTGGTCTGGAGTCAAGGCCCACAGCAGACTGGAGTCAAGGCCCAGCGTGGTCTAGAGTAAAGGCCCAGCGTGGTCTGATGTCAAGTCCCAGTGCGGACTGGAGTCAAGGCCCAGCACGTTCCGGAGTCAGGGCCCAGCACGGTCTGGAGTAAAGGCCCAGCGTGGTCTGGAGTCAAGGCCCAATGTGGTCTGGAGTCAAGGCCCAGCGTGGTCTAGAGTAAAGGCCCAGCGTGGTCTGATGTCAAGTCCCAGTGCGGACTGGAGTCAAGGCCCAGCACGTTCCGGAGTCAAGGCCCAGCGTGGTCTAGAGTAAAGGCCCAGCGTGGTCTGGAGTCAAGGCCCAATGTGGTCTGGAGTCAAGGCCCAGCATGGTCTTGGGTCAAGGCCCAGCGTGGTCTGGTGTCAAGGCCCAGTTCGGACTGGAGTCAAGGCCCAGTGTGGTCTGGAGTCAAGGCCCAGCGTGGTTTGGAGTCAAGGCCCAGCGTGGTCTGGAGTCAATGCCAAGCGTGGTTTAGTGTCAAGGCCCAGCGTGGCCTGGAGTCAAGGCCCGTGCGGACTGGAGTCAAGTCCCAGCGTGGTGTGGAGTCAAGGCCCAGCGTGGTCTGGAGTCAAGGCCCTGTGTGGTCTAGAGTCAAGGCCCAGTATGGTCTTGAGTCAAGGCCCAGCGTGGTCTGGTGTCAAGGCCCAGTTCGGACTGGAGTCAAGGCCCAGTGTTGCCTGGAGTCAAGGCCCAGCGTGGTCTGGAGTCAAGGCCCAGCGTGGTCTGGAGTCAATGCCAAGCGTGGTCTAGTGTCAAGGCCCAGCGTGGCCTGGAGTCAAGGCCCGTGCGGACTGGAGTCAAGGCCCAGCGTGGTCTGGAGTCAAGGCCCACTGCCGACTGGACAGGACTCAAGGCCCAGTGTGGTCTGGAATCAAGGCCCAGCAAGGTCTAGAGTCAAGGCCCAGTGTGGTCTGGAATCAAGGCCCAGCGCAGAATGGAGTCAAGGCCCAGCGTGGTCTGGAGTCAAGGCCCAGCGTGGTCTGGAGTCAAGGCCCTGTGTGGTCTGGAGTCAAGGCCCAGTGCGGACTGGAGTCAAGGCCCAGCACGGTCTGGAGTCAAGGCCCTGCGTGGTCTGGAGTCAAGGCCCACTGCAGACTGGAGTCAAGGCCCAGCGTGGTCTAGAGTAAAGGCCCAGCGTGTTCTGAAGTCAAGGCCCAGTGCGGACTGGAGTCAAGGCCCATTGTGGACTGGAGTCAAGGCCCAGTGCGGCCAGGAGTCAAGACCCAGTGTAGTCTGGAGTCAAGACCCAGCATGGCCCGGAGTCAAGGCCCAACGTGGTCTGGAGTCAAGGCCCAGTGTGGACTGGAGTCAAGGCCCAGTGTGGTCTGGAGTCAAGACCCAGTGCGGACTGGAGTCAAGCCCCAGCACGGTCTGGAGTCAAGGCCCAATGTGGTCTGGAGTCAAGGCCCAGTGTGGACTGGAGTCAAGGCCCAGTGCGGACTGGAGTCAAGACCCATTGCGGACTGGAGTCAAGCCCCAGCACGGTCTGGAGTCAAGGCCCAATGTGGTCTGGAGTCAAGGCCCACTGCAGACTGGAGTCAAGGCCCAGCGCAGACTGGAGTCAAGGCCCAGCGTGGTCTGGTGTCAAGGCCCAGTGTGGTCTGGAGTCAAGGCCCAGTGTGAACTGGAGTCAAGGCACAGTGTGGCCTGGAGTCAAGGCCCAGCGTGGTCTGGAATCAAGGCCCAGTGTGGCTTGGAGTCAAGACCCACTGCAGACTGGAGTCAAGGCCCAGCATGGCCCTGAGTCAAGGCCCAACGTGGTCTGGAGTCAAGGCCTAAGGCGGACTGGAGTCAAGGCCCAGTGTGTTCTGGAGTCAAGGCACAGTGTTGCCTGGAGTCAAGATCCAGCGCGGTCTGGAGTCAAGGCCCAGCACGGTATGGAGTCAAGGCCCAGCGTGGTCTGGAGTCAAGGTCCAGCGAGGTCTGGTGTCAAGGGCCAGTGTGGCCTGGAGTAAAGGCCCACTGCAGACTGGAGTCAAGGCCCAGTGTGGTCTCGAGTCAAGGCCCTGCGTGGTCTGGTGTCAAGGCCCAGTGTGGTCTGGAGTCAAGGGCCCAGTGTAGACTGGAGTCAAGGCATAGTGTGGCCTGGAGTCAAGACCCAGCGTGGTCTGGAATCAAGGCCCAGTGAGGACTGGAGTCAAGGCCCAGTGTGGTCTGGAGT
This sequence comes from Chiloscyllium plagiosum, assembly GCF_037043375.1. Classification (NCBI taxonomy): domain Eukaryota; kingdom Metazoa; phylum Chordata; class Chondrichthyes; order Orectolobiformes; family Hemiscylliidae; genus Chiloscyllium; species Chiloscyllium plagiosum. Next base: position 14,544,482 of record NW_028270170.1, on the reverse strand, counting down.
CAAGGCCCAGTGTGGCCTAGAATCAAAGCCCAGTGTGGTCTGGTGTCAAGGCCCAGCATGGTCTGGTGTCAAGGCCCAGTGTGGTCTGGTGACAAGGCCCAATGCGGAATGCAGCCATGGCCCAGTGCGGACTGGAGTCAAGGCCCAGCACGGTCTGGAGTCAAGGCCCAATGTGGACTGGAGTCAAGGCCCAGCGTGGTCTGGTGTCAAGGCCCAGTGCGGACTGGAGTCAAGGCCCAGCAAGGTCTGGAGTCAAGGCATAGTGCGGACTTGAGTCAAGGACCAGTGCGGACTGGAATCAAGGACCAGTGCAGACTGGAGTCAAGGCCCAGTGTGGTCTGGAGTCAAGGCCCAGCGTGGTCTGGAGTCAAGGCCGCCCCGCGGTCTGGAGTCAAGGCCCAGTGTGGACTGGAGTCAAGGCCCAGCGTAGACTGGTGTAAAGTCCCAGAGTGGTCAGGAGTCAAGGCCCAGCGTGGTCTGGACTCAAGGCCCAGTGTGGTCTGGAGTCAAGGCCCAGTGTGGTCTGGAGCAAAGGCCAGTGCGGACTGGAGTCAAGGCCCAGTGTGGACTGGAGTCAAGGCCCAATGTGGTCTGGAGTCAAGGCCCAGCAAGGTCTGGAGTCGAGGCCCAGCGTGGTCTGGAGTCAAGGCCCAGCGCAGACTGGAGTAAAGTCCCAGCGTGGTCAGGAGTCAAGGCCCAGTGCGGTCTGGAGTCAAGGCCCAGTGTGGTCTGGAGTCAAGGCCCAATGCAGAATGGAGCCATGGCCCAGTGCGGACTGGAGTCAAGGCCCAGCGTGGACTGGAGTCAAGGCCCACTGCTGACTGGACAGGACTCAAGGCCCAGCGTGGTCTGGAATCAAGGCCCAGCAAGGTCTAGAGTCAAGGCCCAGCGTGGCCTGGAGTCAAGGCCCAGCGTGGTCTGGGGTCAAGGCCCAGCGCAGACTGGAGTCAAGGCCCAGCGTGGTCTGGAGTCAAGGCCCAGCGTGGTCTGGAGTCAAGGCCCTGTGTGGTCTGGAGTCAAGGCCCAGTGCGGACTGGAGTCAAGGCCCAGCACGGTCTGGAGTCAAGGCCCTGCGTGGTCTGGAGTCAAGGCCCACTGCAGACTGGAGTCAAGGCCCAGCGTGGTCTAGAGTAAAGGCCCAGTGTGTTCTGAAGTCAAGGCCCAGTGCGGACTGGAGTCAAGGCCCAGTGTGGACTGGAGTCAAGGCCCAGTGTGGTGTGGAGTCAAGGCCCAGTGTGGCCAGGAGTCAAGACCCAGTGTGGTCTGGAGTCAAGACCCAGCATAGCCCGGAGTCAAGGCCCAACGTGGTCTGGAGTCAAGGCCCAGTGTGGACTGGAGTCAAGGCCCAGTGTGGTCTGGAGTCAAGACCCAGTGCGGACTGGAGTCAAGCCCCAGCGTGGTCTGGAGTCAAGGCCCTGTGTGGTCTAGAGTCAAGGCCCAGTATGGTCTTGAGTCAAGGCCCAGCGTGGTCTGGTGTCAAGGCCCAGTTCGGACTGGAGTCAAGGCCCAGTGTTGCCTGGAGTCAAGGCCCAGCGTGGTCTGGAGTCAAGGCCCAGCGTGGTCTGGAGTCAATGCCAAGCGTGGTCTAGTGTCAAGGCCCAGCGTGGCCTGGAGTCAAGGCCCGTGCGGACTGGAGTCAAGGCCCAGCGTGGTCTGGAGTCAAGGCCCACTGCCGACTGGACAGGACTCAAGGCCCAGTGTGGTCTGGAATCAAGGCCCAGCAAGGTCTAGAGTCAAGGCCCAGTGTGGTCTGGAATCAAGGCCCAGCGCAGAATGGAGTCAAGGCCCAGCGTGGTCTGGAGTCAAGGCCCAGCGTGGTCTGGAGTCAAGGCCCTGTGTGGTCTGGAGTCAAGGCCCAGTGCGGACTGGAGTCAAGGCCCAGCACGGTCTGGAGTCAAGGCCCTGCGTGGTCTGGAGTCAAGGCCCACTGCAGACTGGAGTCAAGGCCCAGCGTGGTCTAGAGTAAAGGCCCAGCGTGTTCTGAAGTCAAGGCCCAGTGCGGACTGGAGTCAAGGCCCATTGTGGACTGGAGTCAAGGCCCAGTGCGGCCAGGAGTCAAGACCCAGTGTAGTCTGGAGTCAAGACCCAGCATGGCCCGGAGTCAAGGCCCAACGTGGTCTGGAGTCAAGGCCCAGTGTGGACTGGAGTCAAGGCCCAGTGTGGTCTGGAGTCAAGACCCAGTGCGGACTGGAGTCAAGCCCCAGCACGGTCTGGAGTCAAGGCCCAATGTGGTCTGGAGTCAAGGCCCAGTGTGGACTGGAGTCAAGGCCCAGTGCGGACTGGAGTCAAGACCCATTGCGGACTGGAGTCAAGCCCCAGCACGGTCTGGAGTCAAGGCCCAATGTGGTCTGGAGTCAAGGCCCACTGCAGACTGGAGTCAAGGCCCAGCGCAGACTGGAGTCAAGGCCCAGCGTGGTCTGGTGTCAAGGCCCAGTGTGGTCTGGAGTCAAGGCCCAGTGTGAACTGGAGTCAAGGCACAGTGTGGCCTGGAGTCAAGGCCCAGCGTGGTCTGGAATCAAGGCCCAGTGTGGCTTGGAGTCAAGACCCACTGCAGACTGGAGTCAAGGCCCAGCATGGCCCTGAGTCAAGGCCCAACGTGGTCTGGAGTCAAGGCCTAAGGCGGACTGGAGTCAAGGCCCAGTGTGTTCTGGAGTCAAGGCACAGTGTTGCCTGGAGTCAAGATCCAGCGCGGTCTGGAGTCAAGGCCCAGCACGGTATGGAGTCAAGGCCCAGCGTGGTCTGGAGTCAAGGTCCAGCGAGGTCTGGTGTCAAGGGCCAGTGTGGCCTGGAGTAAAGGCCCACTGCAGACTGGAGTCAAGGCCCAGTGTGGTCTCGAGTCAAGGCCCTGCGTGGTCTGGTGTCAAGGCCCAGTGTGGTCTGGAGTCAAGGGCCCAGTGTAGACTGGAGTCAAGGCATAGTGTGGCCTGGAGTCAAGACCCAGCGTGGTCTGGAATCAAGGCCCAGTGAGGACTGGAGTCAAGGCCCAGTGTGGTCTGGAGTCAAGGCCCAGTGTGGCCTAGAATCAAAGCCCAGTGTGGTCTGGTGTCAAGGCCCAGCATGGTCTGGTGTCAAGGCCCAGTGTGGTCTGGTGACAAGGCCCAATGCGGAATGCAGCCATGGCCCAGTGCGGACTGGAGTCAAGGCCCAGCACGGTCTGGAGTCAAGGCCCAATGTGGACTGGAGTCAAGGCCCAGCGTGGTCTGGTGTCAAGGCCCAGTGCGGACTGGAGTCAAGGCCCAGCAAGGTCTGGAGTCAAGGCATAGTGCGGACTTGAGTCAAGGACCAGTGCGGACTGGAATCAAGGACCAGTGCAGACTGGAGTCAAGGCCCAGTGTGGTCTGGAGTCAAGGCCCAGCGTGGTCTGGAGTCAAGGCCGCCCCGCGGTCTGGAGTCAAGGCCCAGTGTGGACTGGAGTCAAGGCCCAGCGTAGACTGGTGTAAAGTCCCAGAGTGGTCAGGAGTCAAGGCCCAGCGTGGTCTGGACTCAAGGCCCAGTGTGGTCTGGAGTCAAGGCCCAGTGTGGTCTGGAGCAAAGGCCAGTGCGGACTGGAGTCAAGGCCCAGTGTGGACTGGAGTCAAGGCCCAATGTGGTCTGGAGTCAAGGCCCAGCAAGGTCTGGAGTCGAGGCCCAGCGTGGTCTGGAGTCAAGGCCCAGCGCAGACTGGAGTAAAGTCCCAGCGTGGTCAGGAGTCAAGGCCCAGTGCGGTCTGGAGTCAAGGCCCAGTGTGGTCTGGAGTCAAGGCCCAATGCAGAATGGAGCCATGGCCCAGTGCGGACTGGAGTCAAGGCCCAGCGTGGACTGGAGTCAAGGCCCACTGCTGACTGGACAGGACTCAAGGCCCAGCGTGGTCTGGAATCAAGGCCCAGCAAGGTCTAGAGTCAAGGCCCAGCGTGGCCTGGAGTCAAGGCCCAGCGTGGTCTGGGGTCAAGGCCCAGCGCAGACTGGAGTCAAGGCCCAGCGTGGTCTGGAGTCAAGGCCCAGCGTGGTCTGGAGTCAAGGCCCTGTGTGGTCTGGAGTCAAGGCCCAGTGCGGACTGGAGTCAAGGCCCAGCACGGTCTGGAGTCAAGGCCCTGCGTGGTCTGGAGTCAAGGCCCACTGCAGACTGGAGTCAAGGCCCAGCGTGGTCTAGAGTAAAGGCCCAGTGTGTTCTGAAGTCAAGGCCCAGTGCGGACTGGAGTCAAGGCCCAGTGTGGACTGGAGTCAAGGCCCAGTGTGGTGTGGAGTCAAGGCCCAGTGTGGCCAGGAGTCAAGACCCAGTGTGGTCTGGAGTCAAGACCCAGCATAGCCCGGAGTCAAGGCCCAACGTGGTCTGGAGTCAAGGCCCAGTGTGGACTGGAGTCAAGGCCCAGTGTGGTCTGGAGTCAAGACCCAGTGCGGACTGGAGTCAAGCCCCAGCACGGTCTGGAGTCAAGGCCCAATGTGGTCTGGAGTCAAGGCCCAGTGTGGACTGGAGTCAAGGCCCAGTGCGGACTGGAGTCAAGACCCAGTGCGGACTGGAGTCAAGCCCCAGCACGGTCTGGAGTCAAGGCCCAATGTGGTCTGGAGTCAAGGCCCACTGCAGACTGGAGTCAAGGCCCAGCGCAGACTGGAGTCAAGGCCCAGCGTGGTCTGGTGTCAAGGCCCAGTGTGGTCTGGAGTCAAGGCCCAGTGTGAACTGGAGTCAAGGCACAGTGTGGCCTGGAGTCAAGGCCCAGCGTGGTCTGGAATCAAGGCCCAGTGTGGCCTGGAGTCAAGACCCACTGCAGACTGTAGTCAAGGCCCAGCTTGGCCCTGGGTCAAGGCCCAACGTGGTCTGGAGTCAAGGCCTAAGGCGGACTGGAGTCAAGGCCCAGTGTGTTCTGGAGTCAAGGCACAGTGTTGCCTGGAGTCAAGATCCAGCGCGGTCTGGAGTCAACGCCCAGCACGGTATGGAGTCAAGGCCCAGCATGGTCTGGAGTCAAAGTCCAGCGAGGTCTGGTGTCAAGGGCCAGTGTGGCCTGGAGTCAAGGCCCAGCGTGGTCTGGAGTCAAGTCCCAGCGCAGACTGGAGTCAAGGCCAAGTGCAGACTGGAGTCAAGACACAGTGCGGACTGGAGTCAAGCCCCAGCATGGTCTGGAGTCAAGGCCCAATGTGGTCTGGAGTCAAGGCCCACTGCAGACTGGAGTCAAGGCCCAGTGTGGTCTCGAGTCAAGGCCCTGCGTGGTCTGGTGTCAAGGCCCAGTGTGGTCTGGAGTCAAGGCCCAGTGTAGACTGGAGTCAAGGCATAGTGTGGCCTGGAGTCAAGACCCAGCGTGGTCTGGAATCAAGGCCCAGTGAGGACTGGAGTCAAGGCCCAGTGTGGTCTGGAGTCAAGACCCAGTGTGGCCTCGAATCAAAGCCCAGTGTGGTCTGGTGTCAAGGCCCAGCATGGTCTGGTGTCAAGGCCCAGTGTGGTCTGGTGACAAGGCCCAATGCGGAATGCAGCCATGGCCCAGTGCGGACTGGAGTCAAGGCCCAGCACGGTCTGGAGTCAAGGCCCAATGTGGACTGGAGTCAAGGCCCAGCGTGGTCTGGTGTCAAGGCCCAGTGCGGACTGGAGTCAAGGCCCAGCAAGGTCTGGAGTCAAGGCATAGTGCGGACTGGAGTCAAGGACCAGTGCGGACTGGAATCAAGGTCCAGTGCGGACTGGTGTCAAGGCCCAGTGTGGTCTGGAGTCAAGGCCCAGCGTGATCTGGAGTCAAGGCCGCCCCGCGGTCTGGAGTCAAGGCCCAGTGTGGTCTGGAGTCAAGGCCCAGCGCAGACTGGTGTAAAGTCCCAGAGTGGTCAGGAGTCAAGGCCCAGCGTGGTCTGGACTCAAGGCCCAGTGTGGTCTGGAGTCAAGGCCCAGTGTGGTCTGGAGCAAAGGCCAGTGCGGACTGGAGTCAAGGCCCAGTGTGGACTGGATTCAAGGCCCAATGTGGTCTGGAGTCAAGGCCCAGCAAGGTATGGAGTCGAGGCCCAGCTTGGTCTGGATTCAAGGCCCAGCGCAGACTGGAGTAAAGTCCCAGCGTGGTCAGGAGTCAAGGCCCAGTGCGGTCTGGAGTCAAGGCCCAGTGTGGTCTGGAGTCAAGGCCCAATGCAGAATGGAGCCATGGCCCAGTGCGGACTGGAGTCAAGGCCCAGCGTGGTCTGGAGTCAAGGCCCACTGCTGACTGGACAGGACTCAAGGCCCAGTGTGGTCTGGAATCAAGGCCCAGCAAGGTCTAGAGTCAAGGCCCAGCGTGGCCTGGAGTCAAGGCCCAGCGTGGTCTGGAGTCAAGGCCCAGCGCAGACTGGAGTCAAGGCCCAGCGTGGTCTGGAGTCAAGGCCCAGCGTGGTCTGGAGTCAAGGCCCTGTGTGGTCTGGAGTCAAGGCCCAGTGCGGACTGGAGTCAAGGCCCAGCACGGTGTGGAGTCAAGGCCCTGCGTGTTCTGAAGTCAAGGCCCAGTGCGGACTGGAGTCAAGGCCCAGTGTGGACTGGAGTCAAGGCCCAGTGTGGTGTGGAGTCAAGGCCCAGTGTGGCCAGGAGTCAAGACCCAGTGTGGTCTGGAGTCAAGACCCAGCATGGCCCGGAGTCAAGGCCCAACGTGGTCTGGAGTCAAGGCCCAGTGTGGACTGGAGTCAAGGCCCAGTGTGGTCTGGAGTCATGACCCAGTGCGGACTGGAGTCAAGCCCCAGCACGGTCTGGAGTCAAGGCCCAATGTGGTCTGGAGTCAAGGCCCAGTGTGGACTGGAGTCAAGGCCCAGTGCGGACTGGAGTCAAGACCCATTGCGGACTGGAGTCAAGCCCCAGCACGGTCTGGAGTCAAGGCCCAATGTGGTCTGGAGTCAAGGCCCACTGCAGACTGGAGTCAAGGCCCAGCGCAGACTGGAGTCAAGGCCCAGCGTGGTCTGGTGTCAAGGCCCAGTGTGGTCTGGAGTCAAGGCCCAGTGTGAACTGGAGTCAAGGCACAGTGTGGCCTGGAGTCAAGGCCCAGCGTGGTCTGGAATCAAGGCCCAGTGTGGCCTGGAGTCAAGACCCACTGCAGACTGGAGTCAAGGCCCAGCATGGCCCTGAGTCAAGGCCCAACGTGGTCTGGAGTCAAGGCCTAAGGCGGACTGGAGTCAAGGCCCAGTGTGTTCTGGAGTCAAGGCACAGTGTTGCCTGGAGTCAAGATCCAGCGCGGTCTGGAGTCAAGGCCCAGCACGGTATGGAGTCAAGGCCCAGCTTGGTCTGGAGTCAAGCTCCAGCGAGGTCTGGTGTCAAGGGCCAGTGTGGCCTGGAGTCAAGGCCCAGCGTGGTCTGGAGTCAAGTCCCAGCGCAGACTGGAGTCAAGGCCAAGTGCGGACTGGAGTCAAGACCCAGTGCGGACTGGAGTCAAGCCCCAGCACGGTCTGGAGTCAAGGCCCAATGTGGTCTGGAGTCAAGGCCCAGTGTGGACTGGAGTCAAGGCCCAGTGCGGACTGGAGTCAAGACCCAGTGCGGACTGGAGTCAAGCCCCAGCACGGTCTGGAGTCAAAGCCCAATGTGGTCTGGAGTCAAGGCCCACTGCAGACTGGAGTCAAGGCCCAGCGCAGACTGGAGTCAAGGCCCAGCGTGGTCTGGTGTCAAGGCCCAGTGTGGTCTGGAGTCAAGGCCCAGTGCGGACTGGAGTCAAGGCCCAGCACGGTCTGGAGTCAAGGCCCAATGTGGACTGGAGTCAAGGCCCAGCGTGGTCTGGTGGTAAGGCCCAGTGCGGACTGGAGTCAAGGCCCAGCAAGGTCTGGAGTCAAGGCATAGTGCGGACTGGAGTCAAGGACCAGTGCGGACTGGAGTCAAGGCCCAGTGTGGTCTGGAGTCAAGGCCCAGCGTGGTCTGGAGTCAAGGCCGCCCCGCGGTCTGGAGTCAAGGCCCAGTGTGGTCTGGAGTCAAGGCCCAGCGCAGACTGGAGTAAAGTCCCAGAGTGGTCAGGTGTCAAGGCCCAGCGTGGTCTGGACTCAAGGCCCAGCGTGGTCTGGAGTCAAGGCCCAGTGTGGTCTGGAGCAAAGGCCAGTGCGGACTGGAATCAAGGTCCAGTGTGGACTGGATTCAA